>NC_046154.1:54066679-54309179 GCF_011064425.1 Rattus rattus
AATCCCAGAGTTAATCTGTATCATTGATCAGATGGACTTAACAGATTGCTACAGAACATTTCATCCAATGAAAATAGGACATCCTCTCTTTCTTTGTCAACAGCCGACTGTACTTTCTATACGTAATTAGATCACATTCTAGTCTACAAACCATGCTTTACCAAATACAAAGCAGTCAAAATAATTTCATATATTATTAAATTATAGTGCAATAAAAGTGAAAATCAATAGCAAGAGAAACTAAATAGAGACTGAACAATACACTCCCCAAAGGATCAGTGACTCATTGAAGAAACAACACATCCTAATCCAGAAGCATCAAATAGAGAGAAACATTAAAGATCGGGGCAGAAATTAATGAGATGGGAACTAAAATAGTAATGCACAGAATGAAAGACAGAGTTAGCTCTTCGAAAAATAAATGCAAGATGGACAGATCTGTAGCCAAATAACCAAAATAAAGAGAACATCAGAATTAATAAAATTAGAGGTATAAAATGGGTTAAAACAAGTTCCAATAAAAAAAAGAATTATTAAGGAGTATTTTGGAAATTTACACTTACAATAAATCTGGGAAATCTGGAAGAAATAGAAACTCTTACATGCATGTGACTTACCCACCTTGAGTCAAGAAGATCTATCTACAGCAGTCAAGGGTGTGGGCAGTAGTTAACATAAGAACAGCGCAAAATAAGGAAAAGTCCAGGTCCAGACAAATTCACTGCTAGGTTTTACCAGGCTTTCAGTGAAAGTTAATACCAATGCTCTTCAAACTGTTTCACGATGAAGAAAGAGAAGGCACCCTACCAAAGTCGTTCTGCAAGGCAGACATAATAAGGTTATATGAAAAACCTATCGCCAACATTAAACAGGAAAACAGAGTTTTCTTTAAAACTTGAAATGAGGCAAGGATGCCTACCCTATATATTTTTATACATATACATACATACATACACACACACACACATACATACATACATACATACATACATACATAACCATGTATATTTTTATTCAATATAGTTCTCAAATTCTTAGGTTGGAGCAATAAGACAACAAATGTAAAAGGAGGCTGAAGAACACTGGCTGCTCTACCAGAAGACTCAGGTTCGAATCCCAGCACCCACGTGGTATTTCACATCTACGTTTAACTCCAGTCCAGGAGCTCTGATACCCTCTTTTGGACTCCTTGGACACACTGCATGCACACTGTGCACAGACATACATGCAGGTAAAACATTAGTACACATAAAGTGAAACAACTATAAAGAAAAGGAATAAACACAACGGGAAGCAGCCACGTCATCCCTGTTTTCAGACAACTTGAATCTTGGCTAAAGACCCAAATACACTGCCAGAAAGATCTTAAACAAAACAGCGGCGAGCACAAGCACCTAGAAAATCAATAACTGGGTCAGTATATCAGTATCCGTTCTGTTGCTGTTTAAAGGGCAGAAGGGCTTGTTTAAGCTTACTGTTCCAGAACAGCAAAGTCTCGGTATGGTGGGAAAGACACGGCAACAGGTAGGGAATGCCAGGCAAGGAGCAGGAAGCTGGCTCATTACTTTGTACCATACTCAGAGAGCAGAGAACAGGAAGAGGAGCCAGGCCATGTAATCTCAGATCTCACCTGCAGTGGGGTACTTCCTCCTTCGAGAAGCTACTTTCCAAAGAGTCTTATAACCTTAGTAAGTGCCACCAGCTGGGGACCAAGTATCCAAACACACAGACCTATGTATGAGGGGAAGTTCACATGCAAATACAGAGGTAACCTTTGTATATATAATGGTGAATTTGCTGAGAAAGAAATCTGGAAAAAAAAAAACCACTTATGATTGGTTCAAAAAAAAATGACTAGAAAAAATCCTAACCAAGAAGATAAAAGCTCTCCACAGTAAAAAATTTAAGACACTGAAGAAAAAAAAACTGAAGGAAAATAGAAGGATCTCCTGGGACCATGGGTAGGCTTAAATAATGTGAAAAATGCAGATGTCACTGAAAATAATCTACATATTTATGTCAATTTCTGCCAAAATTCCAATGATATTCTTCAGAACTAGAAAACTCTATTCTAAAATTCAAATAGCAACACAAAGGCTCTGAATAGCTAAAGCAATCCTTTGTAAAAAGAGAAATGTTGGACACATTGTAACAGCTAATCTTAAAATATATTATAAAACCATGGTTACAAATATAACATGGCACCGGTGCAAAACAGAAGTGTAGAACAACAGACTAGAGCAGAGGACCCAGAAAGAACCCTCTACAGACAGAGACACCAGACTTTTTTTAAAAAGGCCAACAAAATCACATATTGATGAAAAGACAGCCCTTTAAACAAATGCTGCTAGATTAACTGGATTTCCATATGCAGAAGAGTAAAAAGCTCATTTCTCATCTTGCAAAAATTAATCAAAATGGATTAAAGATTGTAATGTAGGACCGGAAACTTTGAAATTGCTAGACAAAAACAGATAAAACAAGTTAAGATGTAGGCATGGGCAATGATTTGTACAGAATTATTCTGTACAGTACAATAGTATATAATAGTACAGAGAATGATACTCAAAATTGACAAATGAGAGCACACAAGATTAATCATGTCAAAAGAAACGATCACTGGAGTAAAGAGATAGCCTGTAGAGAAACTGCCAGCTACGTGTCAGACAGGGGGTTAATACACAGAATCCATAAGAATTGTAAAAATTACACACTCCGAATCAGCTCATCCAATCAAGGAACAGCTAAGGAACTGGATGGACACCCTGGAAAGAAGAAATCTAAGTATTCAAAAAATGTTCCACCTTCTTAGTGTTCAGGGAAATGCACATTCAAGCTGCTCTTAGATTCCATTTCATCCCAGTCAGAACAACTATCAAGGGGTCAGGATGAGAAAGATGCTGCTGGATGGATGTTGGAGAAGTTGAATCTTATTTTGTCTTCATTGCTGGTAGGAATATAAGCTTAGATAACCATTATGGAAATTAGTATGAAGATTCACTAAAAGGCTGAGTACATTTCTCAAGGCTCTCAGTCAATGTACCACAGAATTCATGCCTGTAGCTGTGCTTTTCATAGCTGTCAGGAAATGGGGTCAATTGGGATGCTCATCCATAGATGGGCAAACAAAGAAAATGTGGTTTATCCATACAATGGATTCTTATGTAACTGCAAAGGAAAATGTTCACAACTGAAAACCACTGGCTCAAGCAAACTAAGGCACATTCAGAAAAACTGTATGTTTTCTCTCGTAAGTAAATCTAATTTAAAACTTGTACGTTTTTGTGTATGTCTGTGGGTTACAAAACTACAAGTCAGATTGTGAGCTAGGGGAGGGCTCTTAAAGAAGGTGGGAAACAGAGAGGATAATGCAGAACTTAGGAAACAGAAGAGGAAGGAGGTGGGGGAGCTCACTGGGAGAGAAGAACGACTGAAAACTGGCTAACAGTGAGTATGTTTGAGGACACCTCGATGAAATCAAACACGTTATTTTGCACACTAATTTAAGAAATTAACAAGATCAAAAACAAGAAAAAAAGTATTATTGTATAGCTAGAGTCTGTTTTGACCAGGAAGTTTAGTGGGAGAATAGGATAGTTTTATGGAGGTAGGGGGAAGAAAAGTAGATCAGTTACATTAGGCTTCTGCCTATAAGGATAACCGAGTATCATTAATAGTGTCAAGGATTGGTTCTTGTCCAAGGGATGAGTCTCAAGTTGGCCAGTCATTGGTTGGCCATTTCGAAAGAGTCGAGGGTGGGGAGTGGGGGAGGGGCGCAGAGGGGAAGGGGAGTGGGGGTGGGGACAGGAACTGAGAGACCAGACTGGGATAAGGACTCTACAAGAAGACCAACAGAATTAACTGACCTGAACCATTTTGAGAACCCATTGACTGAACCACTGCAGATCTGCAGCTTGGTCTTCATGCTATGTGTATGGGGGGTGGTGGGGTGGTGGTGGTGGTGGGGGAGGCAGGAGTTATGATCCAATAAGTAAGTGAAGTGCAATTTTCCCCTAATAAAGCCAAGAAACCAATCGCTGGGTGAGGAGGCTGGACTTCCTGGTCAGGGAGAGGAAGAGGAAACCCAGAAGAAAGAAAACTTGCATTTGGACTGTGGGAGCAAGGCAGACACAATGTAGGAAGGCGGAGGCAGTTGGTTCAAATGGCCAGATCTGCCACTGCAAGATTTCTAAGATTGGTAGGGGAAATTAGGATGCTAGATTCTGTGCCCAGCGATTGTGTTACCTGTAGATCTGAACTAAGATTGTGTGTTTTCCTTCATGCAGCGACTCACTGGGTTCTGGAGAAAGGTAACTGTGGCTGGGCATGGGAATTTGTGAGTGCGGGCAGTCATGACAGCAGCCAGACAAGGGAACTTTGTGAGCTGGGTGGAGAGAGCGATTTCAGAGCTCTGAGTCAGAGAGGGAGCTTGGATGGGACAGGCTTTAGCTAAGAAGAATGTGGTCTCAGCCTGATTGCTGGGCTGGAAACAGACCGAGGCTGCTGGCCTGTGCCTAGCTGGTATTAATGTGGATTTGTTTTTTTTAATATTTCACACAACAAATAAGTAAGTAAATAAATTAAATACAATAAATAAAAAAGAATTAGGTGGGGCTATTTGAGTCAAGAAAAGAAAGATAGCATCATGTCTGAACTGTTGGGAATATTGACAAAACTATATGAATATAACCAAATCTATGAGGCAGAAGAAGTATAGATGTGAAAAGCAATATAAGAGGCAATTTTTTGTGTGTTTCATAAGATAAAGTCTATAAAAAACAATTGAAACTCAGAAATAACTATCTGGAAGGCTAGTCAGGAATGTGGCTGTCTACACTAGAAGAAAACAAGACGAGGCTGCCCTCTCTCCCCCTGTCTATTCAGTACCTGAAGTCCTGGCCAGAGCAATAAGACAACTAAAGGAGATCAAGGGCATACACATGTGAAAGGAAGAAGTCTAAGTACCAATATTCATAGATGATATGAGAATATGCATAAGAGACCCTAAAATGCTACTAGAGAACTCCTTCACTGATAAACACCTTCAGTAAAGTAACTTGATAGAAAATTAACTCAAAGAAACCAGTAGCCATTCTTTATACAAACAATAAATGTGCTGAGAAAGAAATTAGGGAAGCAACACCCTTTACAATAGCCACAAATCATATAAAATATCTTGGTGTAACTCTAACCAAGCAAGTGAAAGATCTGTATGACCAGAACTTCAAGTCCAGGAAGAAAGAAATTGAAAAAGATACCAGATGATGGAAAGATCTCTCATGCTCATAATCATAACATAGTGAAAATGACCATCTTATCAAAAGCAATCTATAGGTTCAATGCAATTCCCATTAAAATTCCAACACATTTTTTGCAGACTTTGAAAGAGCAAATCTCAACTTCATATGGCAAAACAAAAAGCCCAGGATAGCTAAAACAATTGTGAATAATAAAAGAACTTCTTGAAGAACCACTATCCCTGATCTCAAGCTATACTACAGAGCAACAGTAATAAAAACTGTATGGTTTTGGTATAGAGACAGACAGGTTGATCAAATGGAGTCAAGTTGAAGGCCCAGAAATAAACCCACATACCTATGGGCACTTGATTTTTGACAAAGAAGCCAAAACCTTTCAATGGAAACAGCAAAGCAACTTCAACAAATGGTGCTGGTCTCACTGGATCTCTGCGTGTAGAAGAATGCAACTAGATCTATATCACTCTGCACAAAATTCAAGTCCAAGTGGATCAAGGACATCAACATAAAAATCACTGCACTAAATCTAATAAAAGAGAAGTGGGAAATAGCCTTGGACTCATTAGTACAGGAGACAATCTCCTGAACAAAATTCATTCAATGGCTCAGGTGCTAAGATCAACAATTGACTTCTTGAAACTGAAAAGTTTCTGTAAGGAAAAGGACATTGTCAATGGGACAAATTGGCAACCTACAGATTGGGAACAGATCTTCACTAACCATATATCTGACAGAGGGCTGATATCCAAAATATATAAAAGAACTCAAGAAGTTAGATGTCTGCAAACCAAATAACTCAATTTAACAAATGGGGTACATATCTAAACAGAGAATTCCTAACCGAAGAATCTGGAATGGCTGAGAAGCACTTAAAGAAATGTTCAAAGTCTTTAGTCATCAGGGAAATACACATCAAAACGACCCTGAGATGCCATCTGAGACCCATCAGAATGGTCAAACTGAAGCAAAAGCACATGCTGGCGAGGATGCAGAGAAAGGGGAATATGCCACCATGGCTGGTGGGAGTACAAACTTGTACAGCCAATTGGGAAATCAACCTGGCAGTTTCTCAGAAAATCTGGAATAGTTCTACTTGAAGACCCAGCTATACTCCTCCTAGGCATATACCCAAAAGATATTCCATCATACCACAAGAAGGTGTGCTCCACTATGTTCATGGCAGCCTTATTTGTAATAGCCAGAAACTGGAAACAACCCATATGTCCCTCAACCAAAGAATGGATACAGAAAGTATGATTCATTTACGCAATGGAATGCTATTCAGCTATTTAAAACAAGGATATCATGAATTTTGCAGGCAAACTAGAAAATATCACCCTGAGTGAGGTAACCCAGACCCCCAAAGACATGCATGGTACGTACTCACTGATAAGTAGATATTAGCCATAAAGTACAGGATATCCATGATACACTCCACAGACCCAAAGAAGCTAAACAAGAAGGAAGGCCCAAGGGAGGAAGCTTGAATCTTGCTTAAAGGAGGTAATAAAAATATTCATAGGAGGCAGAGGGAAGGAGGGAAGGGGATGGGAGGGGGATGGGGGCCAAAAAAAAAAAAAAGGTGTGGGGAGAGACACAGAGAGGGCCAGAGGGCCAGGAGAATGAACAGCAATCTGTAGCTGCTGGACGTGTACGTATGCATATGTGTTGGGGGGTGTGGTTGGGGGTACTGTGTTGGATGTGCAGGAGACCCAGGATGGGGGAAGCTCCATCCTAGGGAGTGTGGGTGACATAAGCTGAGATGCTTGTCATCAGGGATATGAAATCTGAAGAGGCCACCTCCTATAGCCAGGCAGGACCCATTGTATAAGGACACCAACCCACCCACAAAACTTTCGACCCCAAATTTGTCATGTCTAAAAGAAATGCATGGACAAAAATGGTGAAGAGACCGAAGGAATGGCCAACCAATAAGTGGTCCAACTTGAGACCCATTCCATGGGCAAGCACCAATTCCTGACGCTATCAATGCTATTGTTATTCCGTAGGAGCCTAGCATAACTGTCCTCTGAGGGCCTCCACTTAACAACTGCCTGAAACAGATGCAGAGACCCACAGCCGAGCAGTGGGTGGAGCTTGGGGCCTCTTATGGAAGAATTGGGGGAAAGGATTGAAGGACCTGAAGGAGAGAGGAGCTCCATAGAAGACCAACAGAGTCAATTAACTTGGACCTTTGGGGCTCTCAGAGTCTGAACCACCTACCAAAGAACATACCTGGGCTGGACCTAGGCCTCCCTGCACACATGAAGCCGATGTGCAGCTTGGTCTTCCTGTGGGTCCTGAACAACTAGAGCTGGAGCTGTCCCTAAAGCTGTCGCCTGTCTGTGGGATGTGTTCTTCCAGCTGGGCTGCCTTGCCTGGTCTCAGTGGGAGATCATGCACCTAGGCCTGCAGAGACTCGATGAGCCATCATGGGAGGATACGCAGCCCCTATCCCCCTCAGAGGAGAAGGGGATGGGGGATGGGGGACGGAGAGGGCCTCTGGAAGGAGGGTCCTGGGAGGGGGGCAGTGATTGGGATGTAAAATGAATAAATAAATTAATGGAAAAAAGAGAAAGAAAGGAAAAAATGAAGAAAGAAAGAAAGGAAGGAAGGAAGGAAGGAAGGAAGGAAAGAAAGAAAGAAAGGAAGGAAGGAAGGAAGAAAGAAAGAAGAAAAGTAAGAAAAAAAGAGAAAGAACAGAGTTAGGCTCACTGACTGTTGCTGCCTCCAGGGGGCAGCACTCACGAATGACTGCTACAGGCTTGAAAGGTGCTGAAGGACTCAAAACTGAGTTCTACTTTTTGTCTTCCAAAGCTGTAAATATGTTTCTTTGATGAAAATATAAACCCAATATTTCAGTTAAAACTAACAACTTAGACACTTTGCTGAAAAGTTCCTGGCCTACGTGAGATGCTCAAACACAAAAAGAGGCAAAGAAGCTATGTGGTGTGTGGCCTCAGCAAGAAGATGCACACGGAGACCCATTACAGTGCCTCTTCCCCACACCTCTGTGACAGATGTGTGCAAACGCTGCGGTCTCTGGGTCTCAGGGATGCTTCTAAAGCCTCTGTTCTGTGACAAATGAACAGTGCCACTGGACTAAATTTCTGTTTCCCTTGGTGTCTAGAAAATACATTATCCAGAGAAAAGAGAATTTCTACAACTACCCCCAACCGATCCATGCCTCTTCATATATAAAAATAGAAAATATATAAAATAAAATAGAAACTCACAATTCTCTGAGACTTTATCAGCTATCTGTCCAGAGAAAAACTTCTCAAAGTTACTCTATGTTAGAGCAATTTTAAAAAGTATCAGTGAACTAATGGGAAGCTTGAACTAAAAAATCAAATGCTTTCTGCATTTTCCTAACTATGAAGTAGACAGAATGTATTCGAAGAATATATGCCAGGAGGAGGGGTTGGCAGGGAGCTCACTCACTCTATTTTAGACAGGGCACTTAGGTGAACTTGTGTGAAAAACTACGCCCAGTAGGGATTAATTTCAAAACCAAGTTGTCTTAGAGTTTCTATGATAAAAGAGCAAGTTGGGGAGGAAAACGTTTACTCAGCTTACACTTCCACATTGTAGTCCATCACTGAAGGAAGCCAGGGCAGGAACTCAAACAGGGCAGGATCCTGGAGGCAGGAGCTGATGCAGAGGTCAGGAGGGAATACCGCTTACTGGCTTGCTCCCTATGGCTTGCTCAGCCTGTGTTCTTATAGAACCTAGGACCACCAACCTACAGGGTGGAAACACCAACAATGGGTGGGGCCTCTCCCCAAGGATCACTAATTAAGAAAATGCCCTACAGCCAGATCTTATGGAGGCATTTTCTCAGTTGAGGTTCTCTCCTTTCAGATAACTCTGGTTTGTGTTGGCATCAGATGAGCCAGCACATAAGAAGTATATTATGTAAGAAAAGGATTATAATCCCCTTGACTTTCGTGATTCCCTTTATTCAGGTGTTAATTAAACTGCCGGTTATATATGCTAGTTTATCAACTCCTCCGCCATCTTTTTATATTACAGTCTGTTCAGAGTAGCATCTGAGATTTACGATGGTCCTCCTTTATCTAAAGCGACAGAGACAAGCGACAGAGTTTTCCTATTTTTATACTCAAGCTTTTCCTTCAACCATGGGTTTTTAAAAATGATATAAACCTTATGTTTAAAATGTCAAGGCAAGCACAGTACTCGGAAGATGAACGTCCTTTTGATCATCTGAGCACTCAAGAGAGGGAACTTCACAAGGAAGGCTTGGGAAACAGCAAAGGTCACTGAGCCAATATGAAATCCTGTCATGACAAGCTAGAAGGCAGCAGGGATCAGTCTGGAAGGCCAACCACTGCTACACGTTGGCTCCTTCCAGACCTTTCTTTCTCCAAAATTTCATAACTAACAAGTATAATTTGGAAAGTTTGAGTGGTTTCTTGTCCAATTTCTGCCTTAACCAGGAAACAAGGCTCTTTGCTAACAATCGAAAACGAACATTTAATGCTACTAAATCAACACTGGTGGTTATAAAAGAACATGATTTTGATGGGGAGTTTAATACCTGGCCAACTGGTCTCATACATCCTTTTAAGCAACTTGAGTTAGAGTTGTTTCTCATTCTTGGTTATTTAGGACTTGTGGGATGCTGTCTATCATTAAGGGTACAACTTCAACAGCATTTGGTTCTAGGGATGGTCAGCTACTGATAGATAGTTCATTGTCCAAACTAGTGCATTGCAAGTAAAAGGTTTTTCTTGGCACAATTCTTCCAGGATGTTACCAGGCAGCCTGGGAGTGTGTTAGCACTGTAGAAAAGGGAGATAGGTTACAAGGGCAGGAGCCTAGCAGGGCATGAAAAAGTCACTGTATCACTAGCAAACAAGTTTGAGCTCAGAGCTTGGGTCACTTGGTATAGGCTGGACAAACACTGAAGTTATTTTGGGAATGTTTGGAGAATGAGCAACATTAGCATATCTATCTACATGTAACTAGGCAGGCAGGGCTTAGGATAAACTAATTCCAGACACTGACCATTGAGAAAAACATCTCCAATGTAGTCAAGATATATTCTGGTACAAAGTAGGGCCAAACTGGTAAATATTGGACTTGAGTGGCTTCTGTCTAAGGGCCTAGGGCAGGCTGACTGACTGTGAGCATCAAGACCACAGTTTTCTGGAGCAACACGGAAGAAACCTTTCTTTTGTAGGACATCTCTTCAAATGTCTGAAAAGTGCTTTTACCACCTTTGATTTTGCATTAGCTAAGCAGAGTTTTAGCCATAGGCAATGTACCTGTGGAGCACACAGGTAAAAAAGAGGGCCCTCCACCAGGAAAGGGTAAAGCTTTGAACATACATTTTGGTAGAAGCACGTGCCCTACTGCTAGTTTATATTAAGTAAATAGTTCCCCCAGGAGCCCTTCATTGGATTGAATTTGGCTATCACATTGGCCTTCCATTTTACACATGCACAGTCTTATGATGAGTTGACCCTAAACAAGTGATTGCATTTACTCCATTAAACTTGGAAGCAGGGTAGACTGGGAAGGCCTGTGTGGATTCCCTGGTGCTAATGTGGTCTTCAACTAGTTAATCGGTCCTTGGATTCCTCCCCAAGGATGAGGTGGTGAAGACAAGATGATTAAACTCGTTGCACACACTAAGTAAACTATGAAGTAAAATCTGGATCTAAGTTTGTGGGGATGCTTGCCTTTTCATTCACTCATTCAGCTACTATGCTGGACACTGAGGACACAGTTCTAAGCTAAAGCCAGTGCCTCCAGAGACAGTAAAATGAGCTGCCTCATGTTTCTCACCTATTGACCCAGATTTGTATTGTCAAAAATATGACAATAATTCTTCCTATGGTTTTCCTGGATCTCCTTAGTAATATTTTAAATGTTTAACATAAAAGGGAGGATTTTTACAATCTTTACAGGACCATTTTATAAGTGTTAACAAGCAGTTCCCACTGGATGTAGTTTTCACACAAGACCACATAGATGGTCTTCTGTCTAACAGAGCTGAGCGGGCTTCCTGCTACTTCCTCCTCCTGGTGTATAGACAGGCAGCTGCTGCCTTCAAATCAGCACACTCTTCCCCTCCCAACCTCAGAAAGTTATTCCTTTCATGCGATCCTAGACTTTATTCCAAGAACAGCCAAGACAGCAAGTCAGCTGATGTGTACCAACTGGGTTTGATTTCTACACATTTCACTAACACGTGCATATAGAATAGTGACAACTAACGAAAACCTATTTGGCTCGTTGCTTGTTTGCCAGACATTGGGTGATTTGACTGGCTTTTCTGAATGGTGTGTTGGTAGCTGGACAACTGTAAGGATGCTGTCTACCCATGAAGAACAAAGGAGACTGACTTTAGAGTCAGGTGACTTTAGAGTCACCTAGGTGAGCCTCTGGACATGTTTGTGAGGGATTCTCCTGATTAGGTTAACCGAGGTGGAGAGACTCACTCTCTATGGTTAGCACTATTGCTGAGGCTTTCCTCCTCCAGCATAAACTAAAGAAAGAGAGCTGAGCACCAACATTCATTGTTCTCTGCCCCTTGACTGGCTGGTGATAACCTCATCTCTGAGTCAATGTAAACCCTTCCTTAAGTTGCTTTTGTACGAGTACTTTGTCACAGCCACAGAACAATAAATGATACATAAATTTGGTACTGCTAAGTGGAACCTTTGCTGTGAGGATCCTGACCTATTGTTCATGGCCTTTGGAACTGGTTTGAGGGAGAGACATGACAGTTTGGAGCTTTGGGCCAGAAAAGCTCTTTGATGCAGCAAACAGAGTTTAAATGAGCTATTCTGGTGGAAATTTGAAAAACAAGAATGACCAGAGACACATGGACAGTGCGGAATCAGCCCTTGAGGTATCAGAAGGGAACAAGGACTCCATCAGGAACTGGGATGAGTTATTCCTCTGATATTTTGGCCTAGAATATGGATTCATTCTTCTGTGTCCTGAGAACTTGACTGAAGTTGAATTTAAAGTTAATGGACTAAATTGTTTGACAGGGGAACATTTTAAGACAGGAGAGCATTTAAGTAGGTGCTGAGAAAACAACTGTCATTGTTGGGCATCACTGGAAGGAGCTTATATTTCACTGGGACAGTGGGGGAGATGCCCCAAGCATAAAACCTCACTCATCAGAGGCTGAGCCTTGTGAAGATCCAAATTCATTTGAAGGAAGAAGGCCTAAACCAAAGGGGTTCCCTGATTTATGTGACACTAGTTTAAGAGATGAAAGATTGAGGGAATCACAAAGTCCTGATCCACAGTTTCAGTGTATAAGGCAAGGCAGTGTGGCAGGTTTGGAGACCCTGTAAACACACCCTGAAGTGGGCATTAACTGTGGAACCTAAGCTACAAGGGAGATGTCAGGATGTTGGGGATGTTAGGACCATGGAATGTCTGCAAAGGTGAGCTACAGGTATAGAAAGGAGCTGGTATGAGAGTTTTTATATATATGCTACAGGAATCAGGGTGAGAGGAGTCATAAAGCTCAGATCTGGCTTCTGAAGCCCAGGTGATACAATCACAAACTCCAGATACTAGACATGGAGCTGCAGGATTTGGCTTTATTCTACCTGATTTATGTATTGCTTTGATCTGTTCATTCCTCCTTATGCCCCTATTCTTCCCTTTTGGAGTATGAATAGTTATTCTGTACCATTGTGTATTAGAAGTATTGAACTTGTTTTTATTTTATAGGCGTTAACAGCTGAGTGGTTTTCTTGAGTCTCAGATGAAGTGAGAACTTTGGACTTTTTAATTGGTGGACGTGTTAGTGACCATGGGAACTTTTGAAGTTGGATTGTATTTTGCTTTGTGAGTTGAACATGCGAGGTTAGGGACAAGCAGTGGAAGGTACTGGTTTAAAGCGTTGTAATTGGCATTATATTAACAAAGGGCAGAGCTGCAATAGTTAATCTTGCTGTCAAGTTGAGATTGAGAATCACCTAGAAGATGGACCACTGGGCATGCCTATGAGGTAGTCTCTCGATTAGGGTAATGGATGGGGACAAAACCACCCACTGTGGGTGGCACCATTCTCTGGGGGTGGGTCCTAGACTGCATACAAGGGAGAAAGCAAGTGTTCATTGCTCTCTGCTTCTTGACTGTGCAAACAATGTGACCAGCTGTCTAATGCTTCTGTTCCCATGACATCCTCAACACAAAAGGATTGTAACCTTCCGCTATAATCTAGGACAAGCCCTTCCTTCCTTAAATTGTATTTGTGAGATTATTGTATCACAGAAATGGGGAAAGTAAGACAGTCAGTGTTCTTTTTTGTTGTCGTTTGTTTTTATTTGAATCAAGATCTTGCTGCATAGCCGAGACTAGCCTTGAACTCAGTATCTTTCGGTCTTTGTTTCCCAAGTACTGGAATGGCAAATATGTACCACTATACTTAGCCTTGATTTCAAGTTTATCCCACAGCAGGGCAATCTACTGTATAGAGTCATTTATTGTAGGGAATTCTTTAAACCCAATCAATAGCATATGGAAATAACCTCACCATAGAGAGTGTTTCTTTGTGATGAGGGTATACTAGGTTTCAGTAAAGGTTACATGCTTTATACTCTTCATTCATGTCATAGATGTTTACTGAGAGCTGGTGCTGTTCTAGAGAATGTGTCAGGATGGTACAGAATACTGCTAGGTCTGGAGTGAATATTAAGAGTGAAGCTATGCTATTCCTCTGTGCATGAATCAACTTCAAAAGTGCCAGCCAAAACTGGAAGGACTCTGAAAAAGACAAGAATGCATATCTGTGCAGATATTGGAGGAGACTTACAATTAATACTATTTAATTTGAACTTGGCCGTGGTGGTAGAAGCTTCTGAATGGACTGGGAAATGTGGAGTCTTAGAAGGAACATGAGGGTGGAACCGAAAAAAACATGAAAAGAAAAAGTACTCAAAGTGATCAAAGTCTGCTGGTTGGAGAGGCGATTGTACTAGTTTGCAAGGTTGCTGCATGATTCTAGGAGGGGCAAGAGAGATAAGAAAGAATTATATCTCACTGCTTGCTTGTGGGAAAGCCCTCTGGGCTCTGCTGACTGGAGACACAACCCAGGCAAACGAAGGTGGAAGGAGCAGGTACAAAGAGTGGAGGATGCTGGCAGGGATGCAAGGATATCAATAACGAAGTAGAAGACTGGATGGTTTCCACTGTCTTTCCCACAGGACTATTAGAAAGACTATCTGGGAAAGAAATGCCCAGGAAGAAAATGCTGAATATTTTGTTAAACAAGAGGAAAGGAGGCCAAGGTCAGCAACATCTGGGGTACTACAAGTAGAGTCTGGGAAACATTCATTACAGATGTGAGAATTCAAGTTAGATGCTGTGAGATAATGGGTAGACAACGCTCAAATGACAGCATCCGTCTCTACCACTTATATAACCATAATATGTAAATACACTGAGTTTAAGATCGTTGGTGATTTTGTAAAAAAGGAACACGTTGTGTACACAAGATGGCTCCACAGGTATCTTCTGTATCTTTTGATAGAGAAGGATGGAGAGTGAGTGAGGACCACACATGGGGTGAACATTTGGTACCTACATTCACATACTTACACTGTTAAACATACACACAGACACACACTGACACACACACACACACACACACGAGAGCTGAATTACAGCGGAAGGAAAGCTGATTCCTTCAAATGTTCCTCTGATCTCTACACACCCACTGTGCCTGCCCACTCACGCAAGCCACACACTAAAAACAAATAAAATTAAAAAAAATTGAAAGGATCACACTGATAGGTTTGATAAATAGCTATAGGGGAGACAATGTGATGTCACTTCGTTACTGAAAATGTATACAGAAGATATGAAAGTAGCCATTACAGGCCACTTCGTTGCTCAGTCATTTCCTTGCTTTAAATATTTCATGTGTAGATGCTAATTGCTGAGGAAAAGTACGGAAGCAGTTCTTACTTGGTGGTTCTGACTGCAAAAGTTCCCGGATTACTGTTCTGTACATAGACTCATCTTTAACCAGCAGCTCAGCTGCTTCCAAGTTCGATGGATTTTTTACGCTAGGGTAAGAAAGCAACATCTAAAAGAAAACACAACAAACAAGTTTAAAATTTTCTTGGAATAATAATACCAACCCATGCATATAAACTCAACAAACATAGTAAGTGCCTACTATGTACAGCCCTGGAGATGGGTATAGCGATGATATAAAACACAGAAGAGCCGGGTGGTGGTGGTGGCACACGCCTTTATTCCTAGCACTTGGGAGGCAGAGGCAGGTGGAGCTCCTGACTTCCAGGACAGCCAGGGTTACACAGAGAAACTCTGTCTTGAAAAAACAAACAAACAAACAAACAAACACACGAACAAAAGAAACAACAAATATCCTCAGGAAAATCACTCTATCTTGACTTTTTGCTGCGTATTCATGAAACACTGGGATCAAAGCCAAAGTTTTTTTTACTATAACATTCATTCCTATCACATAAATTTAAAGTGGATTTTATGTAAACATTGTTCTTGAGAACTGTAAAAAACTCCCATTACATACTAACAAGAGACCACATTAGATCATGACTAAACACACATGTACCAGGGCTTACACATATGTCTATACCCTTTTTAAGTCAGTAGTTGATTGATTTACCATCAGTAGTAATTTTCTATGATTGATGTTACTACCACAAATTATCATCTTATAAGATTCTATCTTATAATCTCTGTATATTTAGGTGGAAAATCCAGGATGAAGGACTAGTTTCCAGATTTAAAAGGTCAGAAGCAGAGTGTCTGCAGGCTGGGATCCTGTGAGAAGGTTCTGGATGAGGTTGGCGGAATTTATTTCCTTGTAGCTGTAGGATTCAGAACTCAGTATTGTTCACACTGTTAGCTGTGTGCTACCATCTGCCCCTACAGAAGTATCTTCAGTCCTTGCCTTTGACGTTCAGTGCCTCGGGGCCAGCCATGGTATGAGAGGACCTCCTTGAGCTTGAAATCTGACTTCTTTGGTCACTTCCTTTCTTCTGGTTTTACTTTTCTGCCTTCTAATACTAAGAAACCATGAACAGTTTGCACAGTATAAAATGACCTTCTTCTCTTAAGGCTATCTGGCTGATAACCACAAAACTCTATGTATTCCATTCACAGCGGTACATAGGTTAGTGTCTTAGGGAAACCTCTTTAAAATTCAGCATATCACAGAATCCATGAACCTGGGCCAAACGGAGGGCCAGTGGTGACCAAAATTGCTCTGCTAGACCATGATTTGTTTATTGATAACCTCCAATTTTTTTTGCTTCACCCTAATCTGCAAATATATATTTCATAATTTAATATTTTGAATGTCATAATGTGCAGGCTAATAAAACATGGTTAAAAGAACGTCTTTGCTCATTACTGCTTTTACCAGTTTGGTTTTGTTGGTCAAGTTGACCCAAAGTGGAGTCATCTGGGAAGAGGGAACCTTGGTGAGGAACCGCTTCCATCAGCTTCTCCTGTGGGCAAGCCGGTGGTACGTTTTCTTTCTTTTTCTTTTTTTAGTGGATTTTTTAAATTTACATTTCAAATGTTTTTAAAATGTGTAGCCCAGGCTGGCCTCGAACTCGTGATCCTCCTGCCTCTGCCTCCTTCAGCAAATCCTACCAGTGTGCGCCACCACAGCTGGCACATTTTCTTGATTAATGACTGATGTGGGAGGCCCAGGCCACGGTGGGTAGCGTCATCTCAGGGCAGGTGCTTCTGGGCTGTATCAAGATGAGCAAGCCATGAGGAACAGGCACTCTTCCATGGCCTCTGCTTCAGTCCCCGACCCCAGGTTCCTGCCTTGAGTTCCTGCCTTGGCTTTCCTCAGGGATGGACTGCGATCAGAAAATGGACGTCAAATAACCCTTTCATCTCTGTGTTAATTTCGGTTAATGTTTATCACAGCCACAGAGCAACAGACAAGGGCCCTGCTATAATACTGAAATGTAGACACAGGGCAGAACGAACAATCGCGGCTAAACGGTTGTGAAAACAGTCAGGTGGCAAGCTAGGAAGGTTCCGTGGGTAAGGGTGCTTGCCGCCAAGCCCTGCTACCCAAGTTCCTCCCCTCGCACCCACATTGTGGAAGGAGCACTGACTCCCACGGGTTGTCCTCTGGTCTCCACGTGCATTTCATGGCCTGTCACCCCTAAATAAAGAGACAAATGTAAGAAAGTTAAAAGAGAAAATTACGAAGATGTCATGTGTGGTGGCATACACACACACTCTTTAGGAGATGGAACCAGGCGATAGTGAACTGGAGGCCATAGTGAGACCCCCTACCTCAAAACAAACAAACAAACAAACAATAGGGCAGCAGAGATGGCTCATGGGTAAAGGTGCTTGCTGTCAAACTTCGCTACTTGAGTTTGATCCCCAGGCCCACATAGTGAAAGAAACTTCTCCAGCAAGTAGTCTTTTGCCCTGCACATGCACACTGTAGCACATTCACACAGTAAACAATAAACACACACACAGAAAACCACAAGCACAAACAAAAAATATGGAATTCATAGCAGTCTTTCACTAAACAAAGTAATCATTTGATATCCAATATTTCAAAACCAGCAAGAATTCTATTACTACTGGAGTTTTCTCTTTGGGAAGCACATTCAAGCTACATTTCCAGGATCATAATAATTGCCTAAGTAAGGCTTCAGTGCGGATCCCACCATACCTTTCCAAGGGGGTAGAAAGCAGAAGAAACTTCTTCTCAGGAGCAAGCTCTTGGTCTCAGGCTGCGGGGAGAACCTTAGTCATCGGGGCAGGCCTGGCCAATGTTATTTCGTATTTTCTCATTAACTGGTGTGTGAGGGGCTAACAGAAGATGGAGGTCTATGCTTCTAAGGATGTGGGCCCCATGGTGGTTATAACATTTGAGAACCCGACATTGGCCTGACTGAGAGGGTACATTTGGTTTCATTGTTCATCAGGTTTAATGTGAACATACAGGAGAGAGCGGCTAGCACTGTGTGGACCACAGAAGAAAGTTGAATATGCTACGGTGTAGCCAATGGCTCACCTATGAGGCAGGGGAAGTCAGACAATTATGAAACACTCATGAGGAGCCATGTTCAGTGTTAGAAGCCGAAATAAAGCCTGACTGTTTCTCCGCAATTGAAAACATCTTGATGCTTCTCCCCTTTTTCATAAAATGTGCATTCTTTGATTGCGAAGGGCTTTAACTATCAATTTCAAAATAAGTCTGCAGGCAAAGGTCCACTCTCTAGGTCCTGATGGAGAAAGTTTGATTGACACAACTCGCTCCCATCCTTTGAGCATTTAAATATGCTCTGTATGTGTTAACCCTTATGTGATGGGCAAGTGGGAGAAGTAAATATGTTAGAGTGTTAAGTTAGGCATGGTGGTGCCCACAGGAGGGGGGAGGCAGCAGGATCAGGAGTTCAAAGCCAGCCTGGGAGTACATAATGAGGCCTCATATTAAAGAGAATCACATGTATACATACATACACACATGTACACACGCCTTTACGATAACTGTATTCTTACCTGTAGATCAAATAAGATCCTGAGTATTGTATAACTAGGGTCCCACATGTCTGGCTTGTCCAAAATGCCTAGACTGGGTTGACCGGTATACGGGTGTACTGTATTAAAATGACATATTAATATTATTATTCAAAACACATCAAGAGAATTAGCGCTTCTACTCTCCTTTCTTTTTTCCTATATCTTACAATGATAAACACTGGATGATATTCAGGATCTACTAGCATTTATGCTTAGCTTATAGGCTCCTGTGTAATAATTTCATACTATAAATTTCAAATTTAGGGTGTTTTGTGAGACTTATATATATGTGTGTGATTCAATTGTACATGTGTGTGCACGCATATGGGTATGCCTGCCTGCGAATGCCCAGAAACCAGAAGAGGAGTCCAGGTATCCTGTCTAACCTGTCTTCATCTTACTTCCCTGAGGAAGGGTCTCTCATTGAGCCTGGTGGTTGGCTGGTGGTTGGCTGGTGGTTGGCAGACCTCAGCAATCCTCTTGCTGGGAGCCCCCTCAGTGCTGGTGTAATACGCGTGTGTAACTATGGTATAATACGCATGTGTAACTGTGGCTGGAACTTTACACTGGTACTCAGAGCCAGTCAGGTCCTGATGCTTGCATGGGCTGTTTACCTAGCTTCAAAAACCACATTTTCATTATAAAAATAATACTTGGGAGGAAAAAAGTATACAGGAAAATACAAAGTAAAATATGGATGTTCCCGACCTCATAATTCTCCTCGAGTCCATCTGTATAAATGCTCAGAAGTGCTCTTGCGCTTACCCCATACAGTGATATTTTTACACTTTGTTTTCAAGGTGTTTTTTTTTTCATTTAAAATAAATTTATAACATATTTCTAGATGTATTTATCAAAGTTTACTTACATTCATTTATTGGTGTGTGTATGCGTGTGCAATGCATGGTCAGAGGTCAGAGGTCAGAGGTCAGGGGTCAGAGGATAACTTGTGGGAGTTGGATTTCTCCTCCCACCATGTGGGTTTTGGGGACTGTCAGGCTGGTCAGCAACACTGACCCTTCAGATATGCTTACTAAAAAGAGATTTATGTACCTACTATGTGCAAAGCAATGATGATTCTAGGGACACTACAGTGACCATGAAGATCCAGCTTTCATAGGTCTCATTTTTTCTTTGTAGGGGAAAGACGAAGTATGAAGGAAGGTTCACTTAATGTTTTCCTATGTAAAAAAATTCCTACATTAACAGACGGTGTGGTTACACTGTGCTCCCTGTATACATAGGTTCAGAACCCATGGGTTCAACTGAGGATTAAAAATATTTAAAAAATACATTCATACTGACTCGTCATTATCTTGTCATTATCTTTGAAACAATATGGCATGTTAATCATAGCATTTTCATTGTTCCATAATTCAGAGATGATTTGAAGTACATAGGAGAGGCTGCAACGGGGTTGGGGATTTAGCTCAGTGGTAGAGCGCTTGCCTAGGAAGCACAAGGCCCTGGGTTCGGTCCCCAGCTCCAGGGGAAAAAAAAAAAAAAAGGAGAGGCTGCAACAAGGCTATGGGTTAAGTGTACTGGGAACAAGCATCCTTCAATAAAACAGACTCTTGTGCTACTATGCATAGACTATGAATAATCTATAAACCTGGAATGTTAGCCTAGAGGGATATATGTGTTATATCTGATTAGATATTGTCAAATCATTTCCCTAACAGGTCACCCTGATGTCAAGGAGTAAAGTCTGCCTGAGTCTACTAAAATTGAGTTTTAATGTCTTTTAACATTTTATAAACAAACGTGACAAATCACAATATTTTGTGTTTTAATTTTCATGTTTTCTTCATAATGAGATTGTTTTGTTGTAGATTTCATGCCATTTTCTGCTAGTTCACAAGAGGTTTTTTAAATGTGGTATAGCTAGTATGTCCTGTGTACCATACCTGTTCCCCAAGTTTGTAGAATGCAGTGCTATTTTTTTAGTTTGCTTATAATGGGTGTAGCTACAGAGTTTTTTTAAGTTTATATCGTCTAAACGTCGTGGTTTTCAGTAGTTTCATGGAAAGACATCCATGCAAACCCACAAACAGCTACAATTACATTGTTGCCTTCCTTAGAATCCAATTAAAAACAACACAATGCTTCAGGAGATTGTTTCACGTATAGATAATTCAGCACAACAAGCTACCACATTTTCACTCTCAAAGGTTAAGTGGGCTGGTGTATCATTTTTATAATGTGAATAATTACATTCAACTAAAATAATAAATGATGCATGGCTAAATGCATTTTTCAGCTGTTTAAAGTGATCGTTTACAGAATGCACACAAATGCAGGAGAGGGGCCAGGGAGCTGGGCTCCTCAGTGAAGAGCATTGCAGCGTGGAGTTCCCAGCAATCACACAGAGCGTCTCATAACTACACGCGACTCTGGCGCCAGGGGATCCAAAAACCCTCTTCTGGTTTCCACAGGCACCACACTTGTGTGCACCACCACCCCTCTTCACATACATAATTGAAAACAAAAACGTTGAAATGCAGGCAAAAGACCAGACATTTAAAGTAAAGCTGGATTCAAAACTACATCTCAACTATGTAGGGAAATGTGTGCACAGAAAAATGAGAATGGATTAGGTAAAATATTGAAAATGGATTTAGTAACTATTAGGATTCAAAGAGTGTGTCAGTTTTTCTGCCTTTTAAAGTTTCCCCCAATGAGTATTCTTACTTTAATTATAAGTTGCCAATAGGGAAAGAACATGGTTGTTACACACACACACACACACACACACACACACACACACACACACACACAGGATTGCATAGACAAAGTCAAAAGAGGCAAAATAAGGAGACTCTCAGTCCTTACCATTTGGATGAAAAGGAATTGTTACAAATTTCACAACTGGAGGAACAAGGTTGTAGTCTTGTGAAAAATCTATCGTCAGGTGGAAAACAAGCCCTGTAATACAGAAGTGAAGGGTGCTGTTGAACATGGGAGCTCTTTCTACGGTTAAACCCAGTCATAATTTATCTTCCTTAAACGTCATTTTCTTCATTAAATTTATTTTTACTTTATGTTTATTTCTCTCTATGGCACATGTACTTGTGCGTGTGTGTGTGCGTGCGTGTGTGTGTGTGTGTGTGTGTGTGTGTGTGTGTGTGTGTGTGTGTGTGTAGGGAACTAACTTGCTAGAGTTAGCTCTCACTTCCTACTACACGGGGTCCAGAGATGGCCCTCGTGTCACCAGGCCTGGCAGCAAGTGTTTTTGCTGAGCTGTCTCACCGGATGTTTCCCCGTGGTTTTCTTAAATCCCTACACGGTGCATAGATCCATGTGTGTTGTGGACTAGACCCTTTACCATCCAACCAGATTGAGTTTCAGTCTCCTCACAGCTCTGTCCATTCACTACCTCTGTCTCCTTCACACTGCCTCCTCCCATACTGGCTGACCCCACCTTTCCCAGAATCTGCCTGGAGCATGGGTGTTGTTCTCCTTTTGAACTTGGCAAATGCTCTCACATCCGCTCGGAAGTTGCTTCTTAGAAAGCCTTCCTGACTTCTGCACGTGGGGCTGCTGATCTTTCTCTTGCCTCTGGCATTCTCTCCAAAATCCATAGCAGTATCCATATTGTTGTCATTGTTGCTTTATGTGCTTGTCTCACCCGTCACTCAAAGAATCTCTTTCAAATAAATAGCTAAAATAACTCATGACTATTAAAATTTATAGTGGGCCATTTCCTTGAGGATTTGACTTCTGGAAGTATAGGGGAAAATCATAATGGGGAAACCAAGAAATCACCGTGGAAAGCTGAAGTAACAGAAATTTTGATTGGTGTTCTCTGATCTCCTGGAGATTGTTGGCAGACATTCTTGATAAATGTATTTATTGTGTTTGCTTCTTAAAAATACACTAACATTAGGGATGGGAGTGAGGCCCTGGACTTGATCCCTACTCTCTGTCTCTATTTCTTTCCTTCTCCCCTCTATCCTTCCCCCTCTCTTCCTTTCTCCTCCCTCTCTCTTGCTCTCTGTATAAGACAGATTGATTTTAAAAACACGAACCTTCGCAAACTGAATACTTAAGTCCTTCAATCTCAGCTTTCCAACTCATCAGGTCACTACTTACAGGATAAGCATTAATGCCCTGTCATATAAATAAATAAAAAATAAATAAATACATATTAATAATAAATAAATAAATAAGCAGACTGAATATTTATCACAGTTTTGAAAATCAGATACTGGGTTACACTGAGTTTCAAAATTTGACTGTTTTATTAATAGTTCATTTCTTGAAATAGGGAGGTGCTGTATGCCTTAAGTTAGATGTCAGGAAACACATGAAATAATAGTAAGTTAAAAGCAAACCCCTAAGAGTAGAAATCACTGGTGGGGTGGGAAGGAAGTCTGGGCTATGCGTATGCAGTATGTGTGCAGGGGGTGGCCATTTATGATCCCAATTAGAAAAGAAAGGAATAGTTGAAAATTCAAAAAACATGTGTGTTTTCTGGAGGTTTCTTAAGTTGATTTGCTGTCACACGGAGGGCACGATGTAGGAACATTTTCCTTAAAACCTTCCGAACTCAACTCCATTACCTATGTTTATGAGTTGGATTTTTTCCTTGTGCTACGAAAGGGAATATAAAACCAACTGTTTTTCTAGTTCTAACTCTGGCATGGATTTTGCTTGGTTTGGGTAATGGATAAGTGCAGAAATATATGCTCAATAGTGAAAGGGTAAAGTCCAGCCTGAAGCTCTGTAGGGCCTGTCCCAAACGCCATTCTACCTGTGTGGACGTACATTGTATTTACTTTCGGTCTGGTTGATTCTGATGTGTGATGTTAAAAAAATGTTTTAAAAATTCATTTCATATTAAACTTAATAAAACTTATTTAAGAAAATACAATTAAAACTTCAAGATTACTCTTGTACATAAAAACAAACTTTCCCTCCATTCAAGTGTTGTCTCTATGGAGAGACAAGAACGAGCTTCCCAGAAAGCCTTAAACAGCTATGCTGAGTGTACTTAATTCAGCATAGTGGGCCAGCATAATGAATACCTATGCTAGGTAAGTGTCAAGGCGAGCACTGCACTTATCTGTATGCATTATCTGTTCTGATTCAGCCCATCACTGAATTCTATTATGCCAGAGAACAAGAATGTCTAGACTGAACAGAAGTGTTATTGGACATGAGATCATGCATCTGCGATGTTTATAGAGCCTATCCTAAGCATCTCCGAGGAGGGACTTTTTTCTCTTTTAATGTGTTTCTAGTAAGGAGTGAAATAGAGCATGTGCTATGAACTACCACCAACAGAGCTCTTGTTAGCACCTCTGCACACCTCCTCTGTTAACAGCTTTGTTCCTAAGTTTGCTTTTTTCTGTTCTTCTCCCTTTCGCCTCATTCTCTAGTTTTCATTTTCCAAATATTAGTCCACGGCACAAATGAATGCCAATAACATCACCAGTGACATTAGAACAGATGGTAGTTTTTTTTTTCTTCTGCATTAAAATTAGAAGCCAAAGACATAAGAAAAAAGGTACAGGAGAACATGCAGTAGAACTAGAACACAAAAATTAAAAACAAAGGATCAGAAGATGATGTAGTGTGCTGGGTGGTGGTGTCAGGAGGCAGAGGATCTCTGAGTTCAAGGTCAGCCTAATCTATAAAGGGAGTTCCAGGAGGGGCCAGGGCGGTTATTCAGAGAAACCATGTTTTGAAAAAACAAAACAAACAAGGAAGAGGGGAAAGAGAAGGAGGAGGAAGAAGAGGGAGAGGAAGATCCTGGAGACACATTTATACTGAATCTTTCTAAGCAGAGTTTAATCTTTCTCTTCAGAGTTTACACGCACTCAGCATAAAGTTTACTGGTCAGAAAACAAAACACAACTTAGTTTACAATAGTAATGATTACAACCTGAACCTGTCAGTCAACGCTTGACACACTCTGATACTCTAGCTAGAAATTGCCCTGCACAATGTATTTAAAATTGTGACCCATCATTATTTGAAAGAATAGTTGTTAAACTACAGTAGTTATTAGACTACAGTAGTTGAAAAGTTGGTGTAACTAAATCATGGTTTACAGAATAAACACAGACTAATGTGCTTCTTAAACAGCGTCACTGGATGAAACAGGTCCCCCCTCCCCCCATGCAACTGCACTTACCTTGCTTCTGCTGTTTTGTAATTCCTTGAACTCTCTTTCTAGCAAGCTATAAGCTTTGGAATACACAGCGAGCTTGCTATCTGTCTTGTAACTCATCACGTTTACTCAGGGCAGAGCTCTCGACTGAGGTCTCTGATTATCCTCTGACCCTTGGTTAACGGTTACTCACTCCCTGTCAAATGACTACTACGTTTAGGATTTAACAATGACTTTCTTTTCTACCTCTGACTCCTCCAGATGGGAACTCCTGAAGGAAGACTGGGGTCCTTCCTATCTGTGTTGTCTCAGCTTCCACCCCAAGACAAACTAGGGGACCACTTGAGAGAAGCCGGTGTTGTTGACAGGCCAAAAGGAAAAGGCAAACCCCGAAGCAGCACTGCCAAGTTCTCTTTCTACCTGAAGAGTGAAGGCTGTGTCAGTTCAGCTAGACAAAGCAAACCCGTTGCCAAGCAACAGTCCTCTAGAGGCGGTGCGAGGTGGTTGATTCTCATCTAATCAGCAACGGGACTGTAGGACCTCTTAGCCAATCAGTGAACAGTTTCAGTGGGGAAGGCCAAGGAAGTCAGCATTCAGGACGACATCCTCCACCCCTCAGTGCACCCAAAGGGCTAGCATAGAGAGTCTTCCCTGCGCTCCAGGACTTGGACTGTAATCACAGAAGCTTCTCACGCGTGCCTAACCACCATGAATCTTTCTCTTTGGCTGTCAGGTAATAAAAATATGATGACTGGTACCCAAAGCCCACCATCCGGCTGCCCTTTTCAAAACCCTTCCAAATTTCTGAAGTTGGAATTCCAATTTCTAAAGCTAAAATCGTTCTTGCTTCCCAACTAGGCTTCTACCCCAATTTATTCATCCTCTTTCCAGGCTGGATAGCTGAAAGCATCCCTGGCTCTCTTCCTCTTCAGAGTTTACACGCACTCACCAAACTTCACTCAAGCTAACAGCCTTGCCACTTGTCTAGACACAGACTATTCGCTCTCATAGGATCGCCTGTCATAGGTTTAAACTAGTATGGAAGCATGTGGTTCCTGCTGTAGGTACTGAATGGGTCCCAACTACCACTGAAGATCATTTTGCCTCCATCTTGAGCATTTTAAAGGTCGAGCAATTTCTTTGCTAGTGTTTTTCCCATCCTGCGTCACACCCCGGTTACGAAGCTACCATGCCGTTTTCCTATGTGTACGGGTCTGTCTGACTCCAGCCATCCCCTCCACCTAGATTTCCTTCCTACTTTCTGATGACCAGTTCTTACATTTTCGTTGGAGGTGCTGTTACAGCCGAGCCACGGTCTACTAACTGGTCACCCAGGGCATCTAGCAGCTTTATAACTCACTTAGCTTCTGGCTTCTGGGAGATGTGCTTTAGTTATGAAGGCTTCTGATGGGAGAGAGGACTGGGGCTTTAGTGATGAGAGCCAGTAAGAAAAAGTATATGTATGTGTATATACACCTATGTTCGTGTGTGTGTGTGTGTGTGTGTGTGTGTGTGTGTGTGTGGTGTGTGAGCCTGTGTGTTTAGCAGCTGATAAAGCTGTAGCTACTACCTACGTTTGCTACAATAATTAACATTGGCTCTTCATACACACAAATCACTTGAAATTGAAAACTTACTAGAAGAGGCCAATCTGAAGATAGTCCCGTCTACATGACACTGCTATGTTTGTTTTTAATAATAATAATAATAATAATAATAATAATAATATTTTATACATTTCTGTGTGTAGGCATGTGCACTGTATTTGTGCAGTGCCCACATCCAGAAGGCGGCGTTGGATCTACTGGAGCTTAAGTTACATGTGAGCTGCAGTGTGTATATTGGGAATCGAACCCTGGTCTTTGGGAAGGGCAGCCAGTGTTTTTAACCACTGAGAAATATCTCCAGCCCCCAAATGGTAGTGTTAATATACATTTCACATGGATCATCGATGTCACGATTGTGCTGCATCTCATAAGCTATGGTCTTCTCTGTTGTATGCGTCAGATTTATTGAGGTGGCTTTGTGTGGGGCTTTTCCTGAGTCGAGTGGTTTGATTTTGTTTCTGTCAACCTGACACAAGCTAGGATCATCTGAGAAAAGGGAACCTCATCTGAAAAAACAGCTTCCATCAGATTGCCTGTGGGTAAGACTGTAGGGCGTTTGCTTGATGAATGGCCAAGTAAGCTGCACTCCTCCATGACTTCTGCATCCATTCTTGCCTCCAGATTCCTGTCTTGAGTTCCTGGTCTGAATTCCCTTAGTGGGAGACTATAAACTGTAAGATCTGTAAGATGAAATATCCCCTTCTACCTCAAGTTGGTTTTAGGCAGAATATTTATCACCGTATCCTCCCTCTGAAACTTTCCATATACCCCTCCCCATTCCTTTCCAAATTCATGGCCAATTGCTATTACTTGCATATATATTCCTAACTATAACCTATCGAGTCTATATGATGTTAGTTGTATATATGTTTTTAGGGCTGATGATTGGCATGAGACCAACCAATTAGTCCCTGTTTTTCCATTCTCTGACCAGATCACTTGTCTTCCCCTCTATTACTTCCTAACCCCCTATCCTGGCAACAGTCCCACTTACCTGGTTTTTGTAGTTAATTGCATGCTATCTATGTACTCATATCTGAAGATATCTATGTACTCATATCTGAAGATTTGAAGCTAGGCGTTGTGTTTTAACAAAAGAAAAAGAAGCCAGGGATGTGTTTGGTGGAGGCAAGATATGGTGCAGGAGAAGGGGGTGCCTCTGTGGGCCCATGCTGAGGCGTCTGTTTCCCCCTCAGATGACAGCCACATGACAGTGTAATGTAGAACAGAGTTTATTTAGGGCATGTGGAAGGAAGTTGAGGGAGTAGTAGAGACAGAGAAAGGCAGAGAGAGTAAGGTAGAGAGAGAGAGAGGGAGGGAGGGAGGAGGGAGAGAGAGAGAGAGAGAGAGAGAGAGAGAGAGAGAGAGAGAGAGAGAGAGAGAGGAGAGGGGGGCTGGCCATGAGCACATGGAGAAAGGGAGGGGGAAGGGAATGGGGAGAGAAGGGACAGAGCAGGAAGAGAGCAAGAGAAGCTAGTGAGGAGGGGGCAAGTGACCCCTTTTAGAGCGAGTCAGACATACCTGGCTGTCGCCAGGTCAGACATGGTAACACTAGGAACCTCCAATGAGAGAAAACGTGAGACATTTGTCTTTCTGAGTTTGGGCTGCCTTACATCATATAGTCTTTTCTACTTCTGTCCATGTACCTGGGACATTCATGATTTCATTTTCCTTTACAGCTGAGTAATATCCCACAGTGTATACATATGACATTTCATTATCAGTTCGCTGGTGGTAGGGCTTGTAGGTTGTTTCTAATTCCTAGATGCTGGGAATAAAGCAATAAGGTGCATGGCTGAGCAAGTGTCTGTGGAGGGTGTTTCAAGGCCTTGGGACATATGCTAGGGGGCAGAGAGGTGGAGCCCAAGGTCCATTTATTTTAGAGAATCCACTGCCCTGCTTTCAGCACTGGCTGCATCAGTTTGTAATCCCAACAGTAAATGAGGGTTCCCTTTTTGTCTACACCCCCTCCAGCATTTGTTGTCAGTTGTTCCATTGATCTTTGCTGTTCTGAATGGGGCAAGATGAAATTGCAAGGTTTTTTTATTTGATATTTCTTAGCCCAACCTTTAAATCTTTGTTTTTTGAGTTCTTTGTGTATTCTAAATATTGTCTTTGTCGGATATATAGCTGGCAATGATTCCTTCCCATTTTGTTGGATTATTTACTAAAGTGATTGTTCCTTTACCTGTGCTTCTGCGTGCGCGCACACACACACACAGACACACACACACATACACACACACAAACACACACATACACACACAAACACACACACATGCACACAAACACACACACATACACGCACACACAAACACACACACACACATGCACATACACACACACATACACACACACATACACACAGACACATGCAAACATGCACGCACACACAAACACACACACACACAACTAGCCAAAACAATTTTGATGGGGGAAACAAAAACAAAACAAACAAACAAAATAAACCAATGTTAGAGGGATTCCAATTCCAGATCTTAAGATATATTACTAAGTCACAGTAAAAAAAAAAAATGTGGTATTGGCACAAAAATAGACAAATAGACTAATGGAACAAAGCTGAAGACCCAAACATAAGCACACGTGTCTTCAGCCACTTAATATTTGACAAGGACATCAAAAACATACACCAGAGAAAAGAAAGATCTTCAACAAATGGTGTCAGGAAAACTGAATGTCCATGTGTAAAAGGATGGTTTTAGACCTGGATCTACCTTCTCACATAAAAAACTAACTCCAAATCAGATCGAAGACCTAAGCCTGAAATACTGAAACTACTAGAAGAAAACTTGAGCAGTGCCCTGCATGGTAATCCATGTCAATTTTAGGGTAGTTTTTTTTTTTTTCTATTTCTGCAGAGTGAGTTAGGGGTTTTGTTTGAGATTGCACTGAATCTGGAAATAGATTTTAGTAGAACAATCATTTTCGCAATGTTAAATCTATCAACTCATGAGCATGGGGTATCTTTCCAATTTTTAGTGTCTTTATCTCTTTCTTTAGAGGTGTAAAGCCTTCATTGTAGAGTCCTTCCCTTCCTTGTTCCGGTTTATTCCTGGATATTTGATTTTCTTTGAGGCTATTATGACTGGAAATGTGTCCATGATCCCTTCTCTGTGTGTTTGTTGTTGAGGTATAGAAGCGATATTGATTCCCACAACTTGATTCTGAATCCTGCCACATTGCTCAATTTGTCAGTTGTTGAAGGTTTCTGGTAGAATTTTAGGAATCACTAATGCATAGTATCATGACGCCTACAAATAGGAATAATTAAACTTCTTATTTTTTTCCTGTTTATATCCCTTTAATTTTCTCCTCTTGTCCTTTTGCTCCAGCTACTAATTTGAGCACAATGTTGAAAAAGGAGTGCAGGATAGTGGACATGTCTGCCTTACTTCTGATGTCGGTGGGATTACTTCAAGGTTTGCTTCTTTAGGAAAGTATTAGATATGCCTTTCTTGGATATAGCTTTTATTGTTCCGAGGTATGTCCCCTTTAGCCCTAAATATATTCTCTAGAACTTTTATCATAAAAGCATATTGGATTTTGTCAAAGGCCTTTCCTGCATTTATTGAAATGACTGCGTGATTTTTGTAATATCTGGTTTATTATGTCTATTGAGTTCTGTATCTTGAACCAACTCTGGACTTCCGGGATAAAGCCAGCTTGGTCAAGGTGCATACATAATCTTTTTGATGTATATGTGTATTCTGTTTAAAATTTTATTGAGCTTTGTTTTCTGAGTTCTTTGTGTATTCTAGATATTAAGTTTATGTTCACCAGATATTGGTCTGCGGTCTTTTTTGCTGTGTTTTTACCTGGTTTTGGTATTTGAGTGGCACTGGCTTCACAGAAGGAGTTGGGAGTCCTTTTTCCTTTCCTTTCTTGCTTCTCTTGTCTATTCTTGTCTTCTCTCCTCTTCCTTTTCTGTTTCTTTTCTTTTTATTTGATTCATTTAAGAAAGACTAAATATAGATCTTCTTTGAAAGTCTAGTATATTTTGCTGTCAATCAATCTATTCTTGGGCTTTTTAAAAAAAAGCTAGAATGCTTTTCTATTACTGTTCAATCTCCTCACTTGTTAGGAATCTGTTTAGGTTGTTGACATCTTAGTTTAATTTGGCTGACTCTAGAAAAATCATTAATTTCTTTTGTGTTTTCCAGCTTGATGGTTTTTAAAATATTGCCTTACAATATTCTGATTTTATTTGGTGCCTGTTGTAATGCTTCCCTGTTCTTTTCTGATTCTGTTTTTGTTGTTGTTGTTGATTTTGTTTGTTTTGTTTTGTTTTGGTTAGGTTAGTTGGATCACACAGGCCTCTCAACTTTATCTTCTCAAAGAACCAGCTCTTAGATTTGTTGATTCTTTGTATTATTTTTGTTTTTTTTATTTTATTTATTCTTTGTTTTTTATTTTATTTTATTGCCTTTGACTAGGCTTGAATTTTGTCTGTTACTGCCTTTTTCAGCTTTTTTAGTTGAACCATTAAGCCATTTATTTGGGCTTTTTTTTTTTTTTTTAAAAATGTAGACATTTAGAGCTATAAGTTCCTCTTGTAGGACTGCTTTCAATGTGTCCCTTTTCTGATAATGTGTTATGTTTTCATTTTTTATTTAGTTCCAGGAAATTTTTTATTTTCTTGATTTTCCCTTTGAGAAATTCATTATTTAGTAATGAATTGTTTAATCTCCAGGAGTTTGTGTATTTACTGGAAGGTTTCTTATTTATTTTCAATTCGAAATTATATTACATTGTCAGGTAGAATACAAGGAGTCATTTCAATCTTTTTGAATTTGTAAGATTTGCTTCATGTCCCAGGATGTGGTTTATTTCAGGAAAGCTCACATGTGCTGCTGGGTAGAATGAATAGTCTTTGGTGTTTGAATACAGCACACTTTTGGCATCTATCAAGTTGATTTGATGTAGGATGTCAATTAATTTTGGTGTTTCTGGGTTTTTTTGCTTTTTTTTTTTTTGTTCGTTATTTTTTGTTGTTGTTGTTTTGTCCAGATGATCTGTCTATTGGAGAAAGTAGGGTGTTGAAATCATTTACTATTAATAGATTAATGTTAATCTGTGTCTATAATTCCAGTAGTAGATTTCTTTTTTGGATGAAATTGGACTCCCTGGAGTTTTGTGCATATATGTTTAGGAAAGCAATGTTGTCTTGGTTAATTGTTCCCCTGGTTAGATTAAAGTGTCCCTGTGTCCCTCTTTATCTGTTCTGATTAGTTCTAGTGTGAAGTCTGTTTTGTTAGATATTAGAAGCGTGACAAGTGCTTGCTTCCCAGATCCAATAAGGTGGGTTTTTTGTTTGTTTGTTTGTTTGTTTTTGTTTTTGTATTCTTTTGCTCTAAGGTGGTGTCTATCTCTAAAACTTTGATGTGTTTCTTGTAGGCAGCAGATAGATGGACTTGGTTTATTTTGTTTTGTTTTGTATTTTGAGACAGGGTTACTCCGCATAGCCTTGCTGCCCTGGAACTCACTGTAGACGAGGCTGACCTTGAACTCAGAGACTCACAGGGCTCTGACTCCCAAACCGGAGATTAAAGGCATACATCATATTGCCCAGCAGCATTTGGTTTCTTAATCTATCTGGTCAGTCTATGTCTTTGGTTAAAGAATTGAGGCCATTAATATTTAAAATTATTACTAGAATGGTGTGTTGTTTTGCTCTTGGTGGTAATTTGCATTTTAATAATTATGGCTTTGTATTTTTTCCATCCTCTCTCTCTCTCTCTCTCTCTCTCTCTCTCTCTCTCTCTCTCTCTCTCTCTCTCTCTTGTGCTTCCCTTGCCCCTCTTAAGCATGACATAATGCTGCTTTCATTTTCCTTAGGTTTGAACATAATTTTCTTTAGACTGTTTATGCCATCGAAAAAATTCTGTCTTCTTTAATCATTGCAGATAGTTTTGCTGGGTATAGTATTTGAGGTTAATTGCCACAGTCTTTAGGACTTAAAATGACTTGCTCCAGGCTCCTCTGACTTTTAGATTTTCATTGCAAAATCAATTGCTATTCTGATGGGTTTTCTTTTATATGGGACTTGTGTTTCATTTGTTCTTTTGTTTAGCTTTTTTTCTCTTGTAGTTTTCAATACACTGTCTTTGTTCTGTATACTTAGAATCTTAACTATAACAAACCATAGGGAATTTCTTTTCTGTTCTTGTTTGTTTGGTGTTCTATATGCTAGTATTTGTATGAGTATATCTTTTATTAGTTTGGGGAAATTTCTATGATCTTGTTAAAGATCTGGTCTATGCCATTGATTTGGGATTCTTCTCCCTTATCTAAGCCTATAATTTGATTGGTCACCCCCTCTCCCACATGCTGTCTCATATTTCTCGTGTGTTCTTTTCCTGTGTTATTTTTTTCTTGTTCCTAGCTTATTTGATCTAGAGCAGTAGTTTTCAACTTTCCTACACCTCAAACTTCCTGATCCTTTAATACAGTTCTTCATGTTGTGAACCCTAACCATAAAATTATTTTTGTTGCTACTTCATAACTTCAATTTTGCTATTGTCATGAATTATAAATATAAATATTTAATATGCAAAATGTATCTTCATTGATACAAATTGAATATAATTAAAGCATAGTGATTGATTCCAAAAACAATATGTACGTTTGAATTTTAATATTTGTTTCTAATTACAAATAAATGAAATTTTGTCTTGCAGCATGGTGTAGCATGGGTAACAGTATCACTATAAAACAGTAAATTGCATTGCTACATTCTGCAACATTATGTGTAAAAAGCCAACATTACTGAGAAGGATGAGATTGCTTCTTTCTCGCTAGATTGGATTCTCTGGGCAGCCTTTGCAAGGACACAACAAAGATCATCTTCTACATGTTTACTTCTGTATTTACATTTGATAACCAGCAAGCTGGAAAAGTCTGTTCCACAGAGATATGCTGTTGGAAATGGAAGAAAGAGGTTCAACATAGACTTGGGCACAACAGGGTCCGAATGCAAGTTCCTGATCCAGAATTGTGTAACTGACTTTGTGGAGAAATCAGCTCTCATTGTATCACTGTTAGTATGCCCAGAGGACTTCTCTTGCATTGTCTTGGTAACATCTCCAGCTTTGACTGTGAATGGGTTTCTGGAAAGTGCAAATGGGACATCAGGTAGTCTTGAAAAGTTTGATGAAATTTTGACTGTAAGGAAATTTCTGTGAACAAACACAGAAATTATCATTGTAATCCTTTTGTCTGGCCCAAGATCATGTTCCTCAAAGATTGCAGATAAGGTACCCCAACTCTCCTTTTTCCAAAGCTGAAGCTTCATTTAGAATGATCAGATCTTTTCAGACAAAACGAAGCATGTTGCATTTGGTCCTTGCAACTTTAAATTTAACTCATTCAAAACAGCAAAGGTATCAACCAAGTAAGCTATTTTCTGCAACTTACTTTTATCACTTAGGATTTTACTACAGTGAACAGATATCATGACCAAGACAACTCTCATAAGGACAACATTTAATTGGGGATGACCTATAGGTTCAGAGGTTCAGTCCATTATCATCAAGGCAGGAACATGGCAGCATCCAGGCAGGCATGGTGCAGGAGGAACTGACGGTTCTACATTTTCATCTGAAGGCTGCTAACAGAATACTGACTTCCAGGCATCTAGGGTGAGGGTCTTAAGCCCACACCTATAGTGACACACTTACTCCAACAAGGCAATACCTCTTAATAGTACCACCCCCTGGCCTGAGCATATACAAACCATCACATCACTGAAAAGTACTTCCAACCTATGATTGTGCTTTCAGAATAAAAGGTGTTTTGAGTTCATCATAAACCTCAAAGAATGTTTTAAAACTTTTCCTCTTGACAACAGGCTTACTTGATTGTGATTGTGAAATAATAGATGCTTGTTTGCCAAACACAACTAATTGTACAGTTTCGAAAAGAGTTGACAGTTTAAAGTGCTTGCCTTTACAAAATCACAATACTTTTCAGTACTTCCAGTAACACTTGTGTCAGCGTCTTCATTGCTAATATTTGCTGATGATTCATACAGTGAGTTCTGATGACTTTCATTGACTCCACCAGACCTTGAAATCCAGATGGCCATCCTAGCATAGCTGGAGCATTGTCTGTATAAACACCACAAACCTTTTTCTAGGAGATCGTATGCTTTCAGAAATGAACCAACTGTATCACATGTATCATGGGCAGTAGTTGTCTCAAGAGGTTTGCAAAAAAAGAAACTCATCTTTAAAGTTGTTAGCCATGTAAGCCAGTAAGTATGAACAGTTTGCAATGTCTGCAGATCATTGAGCTGGATACTAAATATTGGAAGTGGAGTGCATCTAATTTCCTGGACTACCTGACCAAGAATATCAGCAGACATGTCATGTATTCTTCTGTGAACACAGTTAGATAAGGTTAGATAAGTGCAGTCAGAGAAGAAACCTGCACTCAATTCTGTAACAAATTCATCTCTGATCATGACTCAAACAATGTTTTTTGGCTTCTGGCAATAATAAATCCTCAGCAATGATATGAGTTTTCATAGCCCTAATGATTCTGAGTGCCACTAAAAATGGCTGCTACTTTTTCTTTGTGGTACTGGCCACCTGTGTCAATCTGGCTTTCTTGAGTCCATCAGTTTTGCTTCTAAAATCGTTGATGTCCTTGCTGGCAAAGTGTGGATGCTCGTTATCAAAATGGGTTTTAGTTTGCTTGGTTTCATATATTTGGCTGACAGAATTTCACAACAAAGAACACATTGTGGTTTCTCAATCCCCCCTGTAATTATTGAGGTAAAACCTTACTATATTTTTCTTAACATCTTTTTTCTACTTGATCTATTGTCACGGGATTTTTTTTCCTAATGAAAAGAATATCTAACAATAGCCTTAATAAAATGACAGATGATACAAGGCAGAGTTCAGTCAGCATTGTTCATTAACATTTCCAATGATATGTGTTTTTTTTTTTAAACATACCTGTTACTATCACACGAGGGCAGTATTCACACCAACCACAGATAATTATAAAAAGACCAAAAAGCAGCATCCAGATTAAGTTAGAATGGTTGGTATACACACTCACATGCGCATGCACACGTGTGCACGAGCACACATACAGACACACACACACACACACACACACACACACACACACGCACACTGCAGTGGTCGATGATTTTACAGTGCATGATTTTACATTTACACAGTACTTATAATTCACGTGGTGCTGTTCTTACCTCCAGTGCTGCTGCCTTCAGCACAGTAGCTGTGCTGTACACATGTGTGACTGGTCTGCGTAAGTACATTGTGGCACCAGCACTGTTGCACACGCCTGTATTTGTTTCAGCGGCATGAGATGGGTTGCTGGGATGAGACTGTCATGCCAGGAACTCTTATGTGGGAGTATCTGCATGTGGGTAACCCCGCCTGGAGATCAATAGAGGACTGGTGTCTTGGCTCCGACTATCGAAAATATGTGTTTTCTGATAGTCTCAGGTGACTCCTGGGAAAGGGCCATTCAGACCCCAAAAGAGGTTGAGAAATCCTGGTTTAGACCCTGTATTTTATCCCTGAGACTTGATATGCTGTCTCTCCTGTGATCTCTTCAACTCGTAAAGCTTTCCTTTGAACTTCCTAGATGGGATGTTGGGTTTTTAAATTCTATGTTCAGTTCGGTTTGAGTCCCCTTCAGTGCTTCCCTCTCCTAACTGAATTCCATTCTCAAGTCTTGGATTGGTTTTGTCATTTCCATGCCCCGTGCTTATGTTTTCTTGGGCTCCACTCAGGCGGTTACTCTCCTTAAGCTCTTCCTCCTTGATTCCATGAGCTGCTGCTCTCTGTTTTCTTTAAACTCCGTGAATTCTTTGATGAGGATTATGATTCTTTTAGATTCCATATCCTGGAATTCATCTAGGTAATTACCACTGGCAAGCATTTCTACAGGGCTGGTAGGATGTGGACAGAAGATGCTGGCTTGATAGTTGATGTCGTTTTGTATTCTTACAGTGAGATCTGGGCATGGGGACTTCCTTTGTTAGTTCTGAGTTTGTTATGGATGAAGCATGTTGTAAAAAAAGAGAAAATGTGCTGGGTCCAGAGGTTGGAAATGGCTTGGGTGGATTGAAGTCAGATGGACAGAGGGACTGACTGGACTGGTGTACTGGATATGCTTCCTGCTCTTAGATGGGAGTGTGAGGGTGAATAGTTGAGTCTTCTGGTTTGGCAGGTAGTCAGGGAAGATCCTGACCAAGCCTGGAGTTCTCCTGCAATGAAGGCAGGGAAGGCTATGGGACCCAGGATAAATCCTAATGGCTGTGGAAAAATGAGATTTTAGTGGTATGGGGTACTTGTCAGGCTAGACCCTGGAGGAGAATGTAGGAAATTTGGGTATTGAATGAGACCTATGGGTGGTTGGAGGTCTGGAGCCAGGCTTTGGCAGAAGCCTAGAGGTTGGCTGGGGGCAGGAAAAGCAGGTAGAATCAGCCTGTTAGCTTTCATAGTTCTCGCTCATTGTTAAATTGCCCATTCAGGAAAGACAAATCCTCACCGTGTGGAACAGTGTCCATCCCTAACTTGGTACTAAAGGTGTGTCCTGATTACACATTGTCCATTCATTAAGAACCATACATATATATTATCTTACATATTGCTCAGCATGCTTGGCCATTGGGAAATAGTTCGTCATATGTTGTACTTTGGTATTTTCATCCCATTGTGTGGAAAGGAGATTTAAGTAGGGCCTTCTCTTATCCTCCTATAAATGAGCCTCCATGTTTGAAAGGTAAGGTTTATATTTTACTTTTATGACAGGCATAGACACACACACACACACACACACACACACACACACACAATCCTTGTGCTATTTTCAGGGTTATGAACATGATGGGTTTTGTTGTGTGGTTAAGTTAAAGGGAACACTTGCCTTTGAGAGGAAGAATTTTTGTGGCGTGACCGTACTTGACTCAAGTCAGCCCTAATGGGACTAGGTCTTCCAGAAATCAGTGGTCCAGAAGACGCAGGGGAATCACGCAGCAGATTCTCTACTGCTAGCACTGGAAATGGAAGAGGTCGGAGCGACGGTGTGGGCAGCATCCAAGAATCTCAGGGAGCAACTGGGAGCGGCAAGAGAATCAGAGCCGTAGCCCACAGCGGCAAGACATGAGTTCTGTCACACTCCATGAGTCTGGCTCAACGGATGCTATGTTAAGGTGGTAAGTCAAATGTAGTTTCAAGTTTGCTTCATCTGAAATTCTTAGGACTTGAACTGTTTTCCAAGTTTTCCTGACATTGGCACATTTATATGTCCTCTGCTGGGTAAGCACTCGTAGCTCCCAAGTCTGAAGTCCAAAATGCACCAAGACCTGAAGCAGATCTGCTAGTTACTCAGAAAGTTTCAGATTTTGAAGCCCTTCATATTTTGGGTGTTTGTATTAAGGGTACTCAACTTTCTTTCATAGTGTATCAATATCGAACAAATACAGCTTCTATCCAGAGGCTGTCTGGATACAATATCCGGAACAAACACAGCTTCTATCACAACTGCTGACTAAGACACACCATATCATGAAAACCGGTCAGTCGCTGACCTGTGTTTATCCTGCTGTACTGCAAAAATAACCTGAAACCCTGTGAGTAGCTATTCCCACTTGGCCTTAGACAAGGAAGGGGGATAAATATGGATGAGCAATCTTTAAAATTCAAGATCAGCTGCAGCTTACATACCAATTCTCATCATCCTTGGTGAGCCGGGCAACAGACAGTGTAATTGTTTGACGTATGCGATGTTACTGAAGCTGTCTCCAACTTTGAAACCAGGCGTCCCATCCCCCACCCCCTTCTTTTTAAAAATAATTCTTTCCCTCGGGACCTGAACAGATGTTTTCATTTTACTCCAACGAAAAGACTGTTTTCCTCATCCACCAGGAATATGTCCCAGTACAAAGTGCTAACCTCGTTTGGATTTGAACCCCCATCCTCAAGAGCAAAAGGAGGTGGACGCTCGCCAAGTGTCAGCTCAGCTGCGAGAAGTGTTTTAAATCATGTTTTGACGTATGTTACGCTGTTAACCAGAAAACTCGGGGCAGCGCACAGCACACATGCTTCTAGTCACGGGCTTCAAATCACATGATCTCTTCTTTGTCTTGAAGACCTTTTGATGTGCGTTCCCAATATTGAGTTTCTCTGCTTTTAATAATCTTATATTCCTTCCTCAATATAAATGTCACGAAAAGTACCGAACGCTAATCTTCAAAGATCAAACAGGAAGAAAGAGGTGGGCAGACGAGCTCAGTGGCTTGAATTCCTGAAATTTCTCATTTAAAAAATTTATTTTCACTAATAAAAGCCTCAGTCGAAGATGCGCTTGGTCCCTGCTCTCAAAGTTGGAGTCCCCGGATTTCAGAATTATTTAGCAAAATAATTTGATCTCTCCCTGTGAGGCACCTGAGATGCAAGGCCACTAATCTTTATTTAGAGCTACTCAGAACAGTACACACTGGCTTTTATTTTCCCATCTTTGCTTTGGTTAGTGTGACTAACAGCCCTGCTGTGCATGTGACAAAGGACTTGGCACTGCTAGGCTGGAAGAGTCCCTTGCAAACTTGTCATGGTGGCTTCTTCAGCACCAAAGTACTTTTTCGTCTTTTTTTCTTTTTTCTTTTTTAAAGTGGGAATTGTGTAATAACTCGATAAAAGCCATTCACTTGTTTTGGAACTTGGCTATTAAAAAAGCACCCAATTTGTTTCCCATGACAGGCTGGCACTCAAACCCCCACAATGGAAGTTATGGAAGTCATGCTCAAAATCATGTTCGGGAAAGATGCTGGAGGTGTCTGTGACGAAGGTATGCAGGGTCCGCCAGGAGCACTACATGTGCTGAGGTGTTTTTGGAGAACTCGGTCTTCCTTCATTTCCCCACCGGAAAAGACCATCTGTCGAGAGACGCGGCATTTATAATGTTTGAGTGCAGTTGTGGATGGGCATTTAAAAGGCACAATTATTCCAGGCTTCCTTCATGTGTGTCACTTTAATATACCTTTCCTTGGTGTTTTTAGTCACCCTCCAGGGGTAGTTCCAGAAACTCAGCCTTGGTGAGGCTTTGACGGGGCAGCCAGGGATAGCATATGGTTTAGGGATGGCTTAGCGATGCTTCTCAAAGCTGTTTTTACTTATTGTGTGCTTGTGAGGACTAGTTAGAAGGGAGATGATGGAAACTATTGATGGGTGAAGCCCACTTCCACCTCTCCACTGTCAGTGCTGGGTGTTCTACATTATAACATAAGCATGGATAAATAGAATATTTTGAGCTCTGTTGTTGTATAAATATAAAAATTAAATTGCTGTCTTTTATCCCCCCCACTAGGTCCGGCACCGCTGTGCCCCAAGATATCTGCTAGATGTCTTAAGTCTCAGTCAGCAAAGCCTCTCACCCGCTCTGCTCCATCCCAAATCACACTGCTGAAGGCCTCTCTCTGAACCTGGCAGCAGCCTCTCTACCTCTCTAGCTCCCCAGGCAGTCTCCAAGCCAGAAACACACATCCCAACTCCACGGTGGCCCAGTGTCTCCTGCCACTGCACACTTTATTGCACTTAAATAGCTACAGGAAAGAACACACAACACAATAACCTTTGATCCAGTTGATCAGATATAATTGTCCAGATAAACATGCAAAGCCCTGTGCACATCCATCCCTTAAGAACATTTATAACAACCTGTAAAGGTACAGCATGGAATCTTAACATCAGCTTCCGTGTTGTCCTGAGGCTACTCTGTCTCCTCCTCTCTTCCGTTCCCATCTCCTCCTCTTCATTCAAACTTTTCTCCTGCCCATCCTTCCTTCTCATCCAATGACAGGTCTCCTCCTATCCTGTACCTGCCCTCACCTGTATTTTACAAATTAAATGGGGAGAAGGTTCTGGTGAAGTCACCTGAGTCCTGAGTACTTGACTAGGCAGCCATCCTTGGGGCAGTGGAATTAGCATCAACATACAGATAACTCCAGGGCAAACCGCAACAGAGCTCTACTAACTTTACTTGAGGATAATGTATCCCTTTATAAAACTGTGTAAAACATGAGGAATTTGTGTGTGATATTACTATTTTTGAGCAACTACCACATCCCAGATACTCCTTTGTGTATATATATATATATATATATATATATATATATATATACATGAACATATGCAGATACATTCTCACTAAATGTTTTTGGAAGATCATTACAAGAGAAGAGCTCTAAAATTGTATAGACTGAATTTGATGCCAGGACTTTTCTCTACAATTGTCATGATTAGCTCACTTTAAGGACCCAATGATGCAATTACAGGTTCAGGCAAAGAGGCAAAGGTTCAGTAGCGAACGGAAGTTCATAGTCTGTGAATGAGTGATAGGGTAACACGACCCTTGTTTTTCTTTGGTGGCATTGGTGGTTGAGCCAGGTCCCTAAGCACACTAAGCATGCACCTTCCCACTCAGCTGTACTCTCAGCCCAGAATCCTTTTAGCCGCGATGCTGTACTTAGACCATTTCTTAGGTAAGGCCATAGGGTGACGTAACTGTTCAGGACCAGCCAGCAGCTCCTGTGCTGGTGTAGTCAAAAGCATAGGCTTCTATTCTTTCATTAAGAAGAGGGAAGCCTGGATACGGTGCTCCATGCCACACCTTAGTCTCAGACACTTTGATGGTACATTCTGCAGAGGTCGTGATGGACTGGAATTTTGAGGTGACTGTGATGATAACCAAACTGAACAAAGATTGCTATACACAGGCGCGTCCATCACGTGCCACTGACCATTAGGCTTTCCTGACTGAGTTACAGGCTGTCTAGTATGTTGAAGTTCTTTATTTTTAAATTACTTATTTTAAAATACTTTCATTGATGTTTTTGGCATAAAATATACTTTGATCATGGTTTTCCCTCCTCAATCCCTCCCAGATCCTTCCCACCTCTCCACTTCCCCAATTCCAAGTCCTTTACTTCTCTCTCCGCTTAGAAAACAAGCAGCAAAAAAGGAAGCAAATCAGAATTTAAAAAGAAATAACACAAGAAACACACACACACACACACACACACACACACACAAAACAAAACACAAAAAAGAAACATAACATACAAATAAAAGACCACTGAGACCAAAAAAAAATTACCTAAACGGAGCAATATGAGACCAAAAGTCTACAAAACTATCATCGAGTTCATTTTGTGTTCTCCATCCATCTACTGCTGGGCCTGGGGCTCACTCTTCCAAGTGTGATTAATAAACTCAGAGAGACTCCATTGGGGAAAATTAATTTTTTCTTTGCAAGTGCATGGCAGTTGGAGACAGCTTCTTGGTTAGGGATGGGAGCTCATCTCCACCCTGGGACTTCCTCTGACTTGAGCCTACATAGCCCTGCGCAGGCACAGTCTCTGTCAGTTCATATGTACGTCTGTCCCATTGGGTCTGAAAGACACTGGGTTTTTGTTTGTTTGTGTTTGTCATCCTTCCAGTCAGTCTCACACAGTTGCCTCCTCTTCTGCATAGTCCCCTAGGGGAGTGGTTTGATGAAGGCATCCCGTTTAGGCCTGAGTGTTCAACTTCTCTCTCTGTACATTCGTTGGTTAGGTTGTGGGCTTCTGTGCTGGTTCCTGCCTACTGGAAGGAGAAGCTCCTCTGATGGTGATTGAGTAAGATACTCACCTATGATTATGTCATCGGGAGATATTTTATTGTTATGGTCCTTTAACAGAACAATAGCTATTTGCTCTTTCCTTGGGCCCATGGCCTATCCATCTCAGGCTTTTGGCCATCTGGGCAGTGTCAGGCATGGGTTCCACCTTGTGCAGTTGGCCTTAAATCCAGCTGGAGAGTAGTTTGTTACTCTCACATTAGTGCTACTATTGCCCCAGCATGCCACAAAGGCAGATCACCACTATAGATCACAGGGTTTGTAGATGGGCTGGTGTTTGCCTCTCTCCTCTGGTAGCATTCCGAGTACCTTCCAGTACCATGAGCAATACAGTAGGGATGAAGGCTCTACCTAGGCACCAGCTTGACTTCTCTGTATTCGGAGAAGATATTTATGTGATGTCTTCCGCAATAAGGCCTTACCATCAGTTTGTAGAGAGCAACCAAGAGCTTTGCTTTGGTTGGTATTGGGGGGGTGTTGCATGGATCCCCTTTAGCCAACAACTCGATAAGATGTCATCTATTTCTGTCACTAGAGGTTGCACTTAGTGGCAAAAGGTGCCTAGTTGAGGCATTGTCTCCCCCATTATTTGGTGACTCCATTTATATTTCTTACATAAATGTAAATATTTTAAGAAGCTTCTACTACAGCAGGTTTCCATATGAGCCCTTAAATGGCCCTAGCATTAGTTGCTCCTCCCTGCATTTCCCTTTCCTTCCCCTCTCTTCCGCCACTTTCCCTTCTTTTGTGTACCTGCTCCAGCTTCCCCTCTGTCTCCATAACTACATATTCTATTTCCACCTCCTTGGGAGATCCTCTCTTCCACACTAGTTTCTGAATCTCTACCTAACTCTATACCTATATACCCATAACTTCTATGGTAACATGGATTGTAGCATGCCTATTGAAGGCTTGAAAGCTAGCGTCCACATATAAGTGAGCACATTACAATATTTGTCCTTTGGGGATGGGTTACCTTAGATGATTATTCCTACTTCTATACATTTACCTGCGAATTTTATTTTTCAACATCCAAATAATACTCTATTATGTAAACGTAGCCTATTTGTATTATCTATTCATCCATTAATAGACACAAGGCTGTGTCCAATATCTAGCTATTGTGAGTAGAGCAGCAATGGACACGGATGACAAAGTGTCTCTGTAGTCGAATGTAGAATCCTTTGGGTATATGCTCAAGAGTGGAATGGCTGGATTTTGAGGTAAATCTGTGCCCATCTTCCTAAGCAATCAACCACATTTCCACAGTCGACATACAAGTTTGCACTGTCGCCAGCAATGGCTGAGTATTCTCCTTCCCCCACATCCTTGCCAGCAGAGCTGCCATGTGTTTTATTGATCTTGGCCGTCATAACTGCTGTAGGATGAAATCTCAAGGTAGTTTTGATTGGCATCTCTCTGATGGCTGAGGATGTTGAATATTTCTTTAAGAGATTTTTGTGTTTCCTCTTTTGAGAATACTTTGTCTGCATCCTATTTTAAAATAAGGTTATTTGTCTTGATTTGCAGTTTTTAAAGGGTCTTTATATATTTTGCATATGAGCCCTCTCTGAGATATGTAGCTGGTAAAAAATATTTTCCCTTCTGTAGCCTGCTGCTTTCTTTGAATAACAGAATTCTTTGCCATAAAATGATTTTCCATTTCGTACGGTCCATTTATTATTTGTTGTTCTTAATTCCTGTGTCCAGTGTCCTGATCAGGTCTTTTCCTGTGTCAGAGTTCAAGACTATTTGCAATTTTCTCTTCTGTTAGATTCAGTGTATCTGGTTTTATGTTGGTGCTCAACTCATTTGGAGTTGAGTTTTTGCAGGTGATAAATACAGATGCATTTGGACTCTACCATGTGCAGTCATCCAGCTTGACCAATACCATTTGTTGAAGATGCTGGTTTTTTTTTTTTTTTTTAAAAAAAATTCTGCATATTTTTGGTTTTCTTGTGAAAAAGCAGGTGCTCGTGGATGTGTAGACTTATATGTGGGTCTTCAATTTGATTCTGCTGATAAATGTTTTATGAAAATTCCTTGCTGTTTTTATTACTGTAGTTCTGTAGTATAATTTGAAATGAGGGATGGTGGTTCTTTTATTATTCAGGATTATTTTAGTTATCTGGGTTTTTTGTTTGTTTGTTTGTTTTTTGGTCTTTCCATATGACACTGAAAATCGTTCTTTCAAGTCTGGGGAAGAGAATTATGTTGGAATTTGATGGGTACTGCGCTCACCCTGTAGACTGCTTTTGATAGGATGGCCATTTTCACTGTTAGTTCTACCAATCCATGAGCATAGGAGAGCTTGACAGCTTCTGATAATGTCTTTTTCAATTTCTTTCTTCAGAGACTTACAATTTTTATTATACAAGGCTTTCACTTGCTTGCTTAGAGTTATCCCAAGATATTTTAATTTTTTGGATGCTATTTTGAAAAGTATTTTGTTTCCCTGATTTATTTCTCAGTCTGTCATTTGTCATAGGAAGGCTACTGATTTTTTGTGTTAATTTTATATTCTGCTACTTTGCTGAAAGTGTTCATCAGCTGCAGAAGTTCCCTGTTTTTTATGCATATGTGTATAAATTATACACACATATATTATATATCATCAGCAAATAAGACACATTGGCTTATTCCTTTCCTATTTGATTCCCCTTGATCTCCTTCAGTTGTCTTATTGCTCTAGCTAAGACTCAAGTATTATATTGACTAGGTATGGAGAGAGTGAAAAACCTTGTTTTGTTCCTTTTTTTACTGAAATGCTTTGCGTTTCTCTCCATTTAAGTTGATGCTATATGTAGGCTTGCTGTAAATCACCTTTATTATGTCGAGATATGTCCCTTGTTCTCTGTATCTCTCATTTCATTATGAAAGGGTTTTGGGTTTTGTCAAAGGACATTTCTTTATTTAACAAGACTATCTTATGACTTTGTTTCGTCAGCCCCTTTTCCTGGTAGATTACATTTAGTGACTTATGAATATTGAACTACCTCTACGTCTCCTGGATGAAGCCTACTTGGTCATAGTTGATCTTTTTGATGTGTTCTTGGATTCACTTTGCAAGTATTTTAGTGAGAATTTTTGCATCCATATAACTTGTTTGCATAAAATTGTTCCGTAATTCTTTTTCTTTGTTAGACCTTTGTGTAGTTTTGGTATCAGATCAATTATTGCCATGTAAAGAGTATTAGAAAATATTTCTTCAGTTTTATTTTATAGAGAAAGTTCATCAGTACTGATGTTAATTCTTCAAATGTTTAGCAGGAATCTGCACTGTATCCATCTGGCCCTGGCTTTTTTTCTGATTGAAAGATTTTAATGACTGGTTCTATTTTACTAGGGGTTATGAGACTGCTTAAATAGCTCATCTCCCTGATTTAACTTTGGTAGGTTGTTATCAAGAAGTTAATCCATTTCTTTTAGGTCTTACAGTTTAGTAGAGTACAGACTTTTTTTTAGTATGTCTTTATGATTATGTAGAGTTCTCTTTGTCCGATGTCCTCTTTTTAATCTCTGATTTTATTAACTTGGATATTCTGTCTTTTAATTCATTTGTCTAAAGGTTTATCAATCTTATTGATTTTCTCAAAGCACCAACTCTTGATTTATTGATTTTATTGATTTATTGATTTCAGCACCAAGTTTTATTAATTCTTGCCATCTATCCTTTTTGTGCGCTATTTTCTTTTTGTTCTGGAGCTTACAGGTGTGCCATTAAGTTGCTAATATGAGATCTCTCCAATTTTTTTTTTTATATAGGCATTTAGTGAAACACTTTCATTGTGCTCCATTGGCTTGGATATTTGTATTTTCTTTTCTTTTTCTTTCTTCTTCTTCTTTTTTTTTTTTTTTAGTTCAACCCACTGCTAACATCAATATTTTTCTTTCTTTCTTTCTTTCTTTCTTTTTTATTAGATATATTTCTTTACTCAATGTTATTTCAAATGTTATTCCCTTTCCCAGTTTCCTGTCCATAGACTCCACCCCATCCCCTCCCCCCCCCCCCCCATATGGGTATTCCTCCATCCATCCCCCTTACTGGTCCCCCTTCTCCTGCATTGGGGGTCCAACCTTGGCAGCACCAAGGGCTTCTCCTTCCATTGGTGCCCCAACAAGGCTATTCTCTGCTACCTATGCAGTTGGAGCCCTGGGTCAGTCCATGTATAGTCTTTCAGTCATGGTTTAAAAAATATGGAACGCTTCACGCTTTGCATGTCATCCTTTTGCAGGGGCCATGCTAATCTCTGTATCTTTCCAATTTTAGTATATGTGCTGCCGAAGCGAACATGGATATTTGTATTTTCATTCTGCTTGAAAGAGGTTTTAATTTCCTTCTTATTTTCTATTTTGACACATTTTTGTTGTCATTGTTTAGCCAGTAGTGAGTTCTTTAGTTTCCATGAGTTTGCATATTTATGCCTTTTCTGTTGTTGTTGATATCCAACTTTAATTCCTGATTGTCAGGGAGGATGCAGGGTATTATTTCAATTTGGGGATACATTTTTAGAAAGCACCCTAGAATCAAATGAAACCAAAAAGTACAACTTATCAAAACATTTAGGATACAGTGAAGGTAATTCTAGGGGAAAAGTAAAGGCATGTTAAAAAACCAGGGCCGTTTCAAATATTGTAATCATGTCCCTTGAGGTGTTAGGAAAATAAGAAAAGGGAGGCCTAAAAGCAGTAGACAGAAAAAAAAAGTATCAGGATAGAAATTAGTGAAATGCACACTAAAAGAGTAATGCAAGGAATCGGAATATTTAGTGCTTGGAAAAATTAGACAAGGTCGAATGACCCTTGACCAAAAGAAAGAGGTCTAAATTAATAAAATTAGGTGAAAGGGGACATAACTATAGATTCCAATGAAATATAGAGATTTAGCAGGCAGTACTTTTAATGTTTTTATTCCCAAAATAAGAAAAATCTGGAAGAAATGGATAAAACCTCCCAGACAACTCTGGCCAACCAAAATTTAGATCAAGATATAACTTAACATACATAGTTCTGTAACAAGCAATGAGGTTGGGAGTGGTAACAGAGTCTTCCAGTAAGTAAAAGCCCAGGACCAGATGAGTTCACAGATAAATTCTATCAACCTTTAAAACAGAACTAGTACTCCTGTTTCTCAAGTTTTCTGTTTAACAAACTCCCCACCATGGAGCTTGAGAAACCCTTGTTTCAATTGTTGTTCAAGAGATTCCTAAAACATCACAGGCCACGGGTGGTTTTCCTTGGTAGCCTGCCCCCCATGTCAGGTAGAAGGTAAGTCTCTATTGCAGAAGACTCTATGCACTTCAGAAACAGAACCCAGAGGCCACTGAGCTGAACTCAAAAGCTTCCATCCTCATGACTTGCTTTTATGGTACCAGGAAGCACCGTCCAAGCTTTCCAAAGGGAGGGAACAACTGACAGTCTTCCCCTCTTACAACAGTCCTAAACCACAACTACCATCAGCATGGCACCATAGCCATAAGTGTGCAACAGTGGCATGCATATCCTGGTAGTAACCAATAGCTCTCTAGCTGAACTAAAAGATCTACTCAACAAGAGAAAAATCATATCTATCCAACTACTCAGGACAAGAGATGTCGTGGATCTTGGAGGAGAAACTGCCACTATACTAAATCAGCACAATTCCTACCCACATTCTAGTTACTCTTACCCTCACAGACTAGTGTTGTCTTGTCCCCTCATCAAGGAAACTTCTCTTTGAAACAGGCTAACTACTACAGGAAACCACAACCAATCAAAATGCAGAGTTGTACAGCTCAGCCCAGTCTATAAACCAAGTCCCACACATACAGATTATAGAAATTTAGGGGATAAAAGATTTAAGAGTCAGAGGATTAGAGAGTTTATTATGAGATTGTGTGTTGTAGGGGTGTCAGATGTTATAAAAATCTTACCAACGTGACTGCCTACATACAAGGTGAACAAGGGCAGTAGACATGCCAAAGTGGATAAAGAAAAGCCCATGAAGCCTCAACCTATGTAAGAACTACAGACAACTAAGGACTGCTGTGAATGGGAGAAATAATCTTCTCTAGGGACTAATACTAAACGGTCAGTCAAACAATTACCGTGATGTATATTGTACAGGTTGTACTTATGTACTTAGTAGTGTGTGTGTGTGTGTGTGTGTGTGTGTGTGTGTGTGTGTGTGTGTAAAACACAAATTAATGAAAAAAGAGATCATGAATTAGAAACAGAGCAAGGTGGGTCTGTGAAGGGTTTGGAGGAAGGAAAGTGAAAGAGAAAATGATGTAATTATAATCTCAAAAGTTAAAAGAATATAACCATAGGCAAGAACTTTCTGGAAGGATTCAGACAGCTCAAGAAATTATAAGAATTGATATGGGATTTCATGAAATTACAAAGCTTTTGCACAATACAGGAAATATTCACCCTATGAAGAGAGAGCCTACATAACGGGAGAAAATCTTTATTAACCATATACATCTGATAGGGGATTAGTATCTTAACTGTATTAAACTTCCAAAAACTAAATACAAGAAGACCAAAGACTCAATCAACAAGTGAAAATAAAATGTGTGGTTCAAAGAAGAAACGGAATAAAAATATGAGAAGTAGAAATGGCCGATAAACCAATGAAAAAATGTGCAGCTTCCTTGGCCACCAGGGAAATGGAGATGAAACTACTCTGAGATTCCACCTCACCTTAGTGAGAATGGCTCTTGTTAAGAAAACAAATGCTGGTGAGAATCAGGGAAAGAGGAACGCTCAGACTTTGCTGGTGTGAGCGCAGTCTAGCGCCTCTACTGTGGAAGTTGAAATGGAGGTTCCTCGTAGAACTACAAATGGAGTGACCCTATGCTCCAGCTAAATGGCACTCCTACTTGTATCTCCAAAGGAATATGCGTCAGCATGTCACAGAGATGTTTGCACAACCATGCTGATTGCTGCACAGTTCATAATTCCTAAAACATGCAATCAGCCCAAATGCCCATCCACAGGGAATGTATAAAGAAAATGTAGTATATGTATACCATTGGGTTTTATTTAGCCATTAAAAAGGGAAATTATGTTCTTAGCAGGAATTGGATTTATCATCACACTAAGTGAAACAAAGACTCAAAAAGACAAATATCAAACTTTCTTCATATGTAAAATTTAGATTTAAATATATGATTATATGACATACTAATAACATTAAGTGTCTTAGTCAGGGTTTCTATTCCTGCACAAAACATCATGACCAAGAAACAAGTTGAGAAGGAGGAAAGGGTTTTTTCATCTTAAACTTCCACATTGCTGTAGAGCGCTTGCCTAGGAAGCGCAAGGCCCTGGGTTCGGTCCTTAGCTCCGAAAAAAAAAAAAAAAGGAAAAAAAACCAAAAAACTTCCACATTGCTGTTCATCACCAAAGGAAGTCAGGACTGGAACTCAAGCAGGTCAGGAAGCAGGAGCTGATGCAGAGGCCACGGAGGGATGTTACTTACTGGCCGGCTTCCCCTGGATTGCTCAGCTTGCTGTCTTATAGAAACCAAGACCACCCGCCCAGGGACAGCACTACCTACAATGGGCTGGGTCCTCCCTCCTTGATCACTAATTGAGAAAATGCCTTACAGCTGGATCTCATGGAGGCATTTCCTCAAGGGAGGCTCCTTTCTCTGTGATAACTCCAGCTTGTGTCAAGTTGACACACAAAACCTGTTAGTACATTAAGATAGAAGGCATAGAGGGAAGACATGAAAGGGAAATGTGAAGAAAGGATTACAAACACTACATACTTCTCAGAAGTGTGCATGTGTACATGTGTGTCATCTATCTATCTATCTATCTATCTATTTCTCTATCTATCTATCTATCATCTATCTATCTATCATCTATCTATCTATCTATCTATCTATCTATCTATCTATCTATATATCATTTATCTACCCATTCATAATCTATTATCTATCAACAATCATAAGTCTAAAATCAGAAAGGGAGCCATTTGGGGGGAAGAGGACTGCTGGGAAGGGAGGAAGAACCACCAAGGGAATTTTATAGGGGATGGTTGTGAGAAAAGTACAATGATATATGTTTGAAAATGTCAAAATGTTACCCACTATTTAGTACACTGTTTTAAGAGTGATTAATATTATATTCTGGAGCCCTTCTCATGACCATGTGAATGTCATTGCCTCCAAACAGGTGAAAATTGATCCAGGCTCTACGGTCAGGTTTGGCCTCAGGGCTTGTGAAGAAAAAATCAGCTGTGAAGTAGTAAGCAAGGTGTCTGGGCTGAGGCTGGACAAGTGCCTGTGTCTTAGTTAGGACTCTTGTTTTCTCTCTACCATGAAACAGGTATCCTTCAGCTACCCCACCTCGGGAAACCACAGCACACTCACCTCTGCTGGCAGACATGGGTGATCCCTGCTGCTGGCCTAAGTTCCATTTTGCCTCCAAGGCCTGGAGAGTGGGAGCACTTTGTATATAGCTGGTCCTTTTAATGTCTTAAGTTTACAGTCAAAAGCGTGGGGCCATGGAAACTGACACATAGGTCCATTCTCTTCCTATTAAACACTCCCTGAGTTTTCATTTCTTCACATCATGTTACTGTCTTTTAAAAAGGTCTAGGCAACGTCCTATCTAATGTTCAGGCAGTGTTTTTCTCTGTAGCAGATGAGAACATTCATTCACAGAGTCCCTTAGGGAAGGGTCTTGCCTGGCCTGCTCAGCCAGTGTTCCTCTGCTTATTTATTAACAAGCAACTCTTACATGATTAGAACCCGACTAGTCATAAAACCGCCAGCAGTGTGTCTTCCTTTCCGTCTCCATGGTTTTAAGCCTTTCCATACAACTTCCCAGAGGGTTGCCTTGACCTTGAGTGCTTTGATGGTTTGTGAGGCTCACTGAGGTTTCAGCGACCCAGCCCTCTTGGCGTTTATGGTAACAAATTCAAGGGCAGCTCTGCTTTGTGCTGTAGAACCCCTTGTGTGTGCTCCCTCACTCCCTTTCCTTCTCTGATCAGGAATTTCCTCTTTAGCATTTGAGCTATGGACTGAAAAAAAACAAGCTCTATAAATTAAGACTATGAACTTAATCCCAACACCATTCTGGATCCCTCTGGCTGTCCTCCTCCTAAGCTTTAGGCCCTGTAGCTCCCTGGAGAACCAGCCCTGCACAGACCGATGGACTGCAGCTGATGCAAAAAGCAAGAATGACCACTTCCTGCAACTGTCACAGGAAGGCTGAGGAGGAAGAGTTCTCTGGGCAGCCTCTGGAATGATGTGGACTAGGGCTTGGCCTTACCCTACAGACAAGATCTGTGTTTAGAGACTTTTTTCTTTTCCTTTTCCTTTTCCTCTCTGTCTTTCATTCTTTCTTTCTTTCTTTCTTTCTTTCTTTTTTCTTTTTCTTCCTTCCTTCCTTCTTTCCTTTTTTGTGCAGCATGAAGGAAATTCTTTTCACTTTTTCTTCAACCATCGGTTTAGAAGTCCAAAAAGTTGAACTAAGAAAATAGCTTCTCTGAGTTTGATCATATGAAGGGAAATACATTTAGCCAGGATCCAAGAAGGTGAGTGCTTGTTCCTCCTCCTCCCTCCCTCCCTCCCTCCTCCCTCCCTCCTCCCTCGATCTCTCCCTCCTCCAAGTGCAGGGATGCTAAGTCTAGTAGGACTTTCAGTCTGCCCTCAGTCATAGACCTGTAGCCTGTGCTGCATTGGTTTCTTTTTAAAATGTATTTATTTTTTATTACTGTGTGGAAGCACATGCCACGGCACACATTAGATGGTAAAAGCAGCTTTGTCCATTCTTTCCTTCCTCCTCTACACCGATTCCAGGGGCAGATTCAGGCTACCAGGCTTTCCGGAAAAGAACCATGACTGCTGAGCCTTCTCACTGGTTCCTTATTCCTTTTCTGCCCAAGCGAATAACTACAGAAAAATATAATCTGGGGGAGGGTTACTTGTGATCTTGCCCCTAACTTTGCAAATTCTAGGCAAGTGCTTTACCAACTGAGCTATACAGCCCTAGCTGCAGAAAAACGCAACTGATTCTCAAACGGCTCAACCTTGGTCCCATGGTTTTGGGTGACTAGGTTTTCTTGAAGAGGAATAAGAGCTTGTGTACCATTACATTACAAGAGATAAAAAGGCCACACACCTCCATCCCATTCTTTCCAGTTCTATAGTTTTTGATCCTCAGTGTCTGTCAGAATCAATGGAAGACTCTTTTTTGTTTGTTTTACAAGATGAGGTTTCTCTGTGTAGTCCTGCTGTCCTGGAACTCGCCCTGTAGACTAGGCTGGTCTCGAATTCATAGAAATACACCTGCCTCTGCCTTCTGAGTGCTGGGATTAAGGAGTGTGCCACCACCACCCTGCACATAGAAGACTCTTAAAACACAAATTCCCGGGTCCTACCCTTAGAAACGCAGATTTAGTACTGAGTCAAGGAAGGACTCGGTACTTTACATTGATGACAAGCTCCTGGGTGCTCTTGGTAGCTGGGTCGGGAAGGAACACTTCAGTGGTTAAGCATCCTTGAAGGCACACAGAGGCAGAGCTCTTGTCCAGTGAGCGTCTAGTGCTCAATACCAGGCGATGTGGTGTGCTGGTGCTAGGAACCTGCATGTGTTGGTGATTAAGAACTAGAGGATCAAGGGACTCAGGTTCAAGGGGAGTCTGTAGAGACAGAAAGAGTAAAAGGAGTGAAGAGCAGAGCCAGTCCTTCAAGTGTGAGGTAGAAACCCACGCGGACCCCACTGTGTTGGGGTGTGGTTGCTTTATGGAGTCTGATGGTTGTGGTGATAACAAGAGCTGTACTTAAAACAGATGAAGGCCCTGAAGATCTTCTTGTTTTCTTCTTGTGCAAAAGACGAACACTCCCTTTCAACTTTCATAACAATACTCATTTTCTTTGACAATGCATATTCATTGCTGGATGGGGATCTTTCGGGAGGGCAATTTGGGGGATAGTGATAAACTATGTCAATAAAAAGGCTGCATCTCTTTTATTTTACCAACATGGTCAGAATCTAAGTTGGACATGATAGGATATGTTCCTTAGAGTCCAAATGCATGAGTTTTGTCAAGTTCACATGGAAAGGTCAAGGCGGAAAATAATACAACTTCAGTCAGTTCTACTTGTTCCAACTGTTTACATTCCATTATAAATGTATCATTTTGGTTTCAAAGACCAAAGCTTGCCATCTACAGGTAGATTATACTGCCAGGTTATGAAATCTTCAGGATTCTTCTTTCTCCTTTGGTCTCTAACAAAACAAATCTGTTTTGTTGTTGTTGTTGTTTGTTTGTTTGTTTTTTTGTAGTCCTGGGGCTTGGACCCAGGGCATCCTGCACACTAGCCTAGTGCTGATCACTGAACTGTATCCCCAGCCCTGTGAGTCTACTTTTAAAATTCACTTCAAATATTATTTAATTGAAGTAAGAGAAAAATAAGAATTGTGATTCCTCTTTCTGAAAAATGTCAACCATTAAAAATCATATGAAGACTTTCAAATGCTCCTGCGACACCAATATTCAGGACATATTTTAAGAGTAAACATTTTAATAAACAGCAGCATAAAATAATCAGTGTTTAATATCATCTCTGGTGGTGAAATACAAATGCATATATCCTCAATATAAAATAGTGTGTTGGTCATTACAAGTCCATGCTCGTCTATTTGGAATGCCCACAAGAACAAATCAAACATTAAGTGACACAGTGATTAAACGCATGCGGTGAGGCTAAAGAAAGATGTGGTAACGCGAGCTACCTGAACATTGCCATTCTACAGGTGAAGAATTCCTACACTGAGTTCAAAACAAGCAAAGGAAATAAGGAAACAGACCAGATATAAGGATGCAGATATATTTCCACTTCTGTGATACAAACCATCAACAGTTTGGTGCAGAGAGAGAAAAAAACAAAACAAAACAAAACAACAACCTGACAATAAAATCACCTTACCAAAAAAACATTGTCACCAAAGTGAAAGAAGCTTCTGTTCAGCGTGTGAAAAGGGACAGCTTTTAATACAACAGAGGCCGTGCTGTCTTCACACATTACAACAAGTGGTTTTGAGATTTCGGCTGCTCACCTTAATGGCTTCCGTTACTATAAAAGGCTTAAAAATAAATGTTATAGTTCTTTATAAAAAACTAAGTTGAATTTATTTATTTATTTTTTTTAACCATAGTAATGTCTTTCCAGAGAAGGTTATCTTACTGGCTCATGGAATGCTAGTCCCCCTTTAAGGGACTCCTTGAAAACTCAGATTCACTGAGACTGTTGACTCAAAATAAATATTCTTGGAGAACAATTGATTGTCATGTGATACATAGGATTGTGGTTTGAAGCATCATCATTAAACAGTTGCATAGCAACGAAAGGATACAAATCTTCTCCCCTACTCCACTCCAAGAAATGTTACACAGAATCAGCTTATTCACACCACAAAATAGGTCTAAATTTATTGCTCAGTAAATCTGAATATAGCCAACTCTTTTGAGTTCACAGTACCTATAAGTTCATGCTTGTTTGGGGAATCCTAGGCACATTTGGTAGACAGATTTCCTTTATCCCTTATGTAAATTCTACCTTTAAGATCATCAGGATCTTCCTAACTCTTATATTCCCCTCATGAAATATTTCTAGTATTTATTGTGCAACTTATATGTCTCTATAGCTTTAAAGTAAAAGCAAGACTTGCTGACATTTTTTCTTAGAATAAAGGAGTTTTTTTTTTTAAACAAAAGAAAAATCAAATACAAAAAATTGCTTTCTATGTAGAACTTGAATCTCCCAAGGGTTCTGAACAAGGTGGTTGGCAAATAAATGCCAGGATGGGCACATTTGATGTCACCCCCTACGGAAGGCAAGAAGGACCAAATTGCTAGTTTGCTAAGTTAAGGAATTTGGAGTTTTGTAATCTTTGAGCAAACTCAGCATGTTTTTAAACATTTGCTTTGCCAAATAGGGTGCTTTGTCTTTGGGTTTCGGCTAGCTTTATGAACAAAATGTTAGAGTTCTTGGTGCTGGAATATAATCGGTGAACATCTCCAGGAAAAGCACAAAGTGAGAGTTTAAATGTACTAGCTTCTGCTATTATCACAGGCTTTCCTCCTGCTCCTTGTGACGGTAAGCACTCCTGAGAACCTGCGCCAACTTGTAAACAAGCTACCAGGCATGCGCGTGGTTAGCCTTGCCTCTAGTGTCACTCGTTTGCAGCATGGATGGTCCGGGGAAGCCCCTGGAGTAACCCGTGCTCCTTTCCCATGGATACGAATCCAGGCTGAGGGACCATTTTCCCGACTGTGCCTCCTTGGGTGCCCTGTACCTAAAGCCATAACCTAAATGGTAATGTACGACCATTTCCAGCATCCAAATCTACCTTCTCCAGGGCCTGTGTAAACACATTGTGGGAAAAGAGACTGTGGAAAAGCCTTCGTGGTGAGGAGGGTCACATAGAGACGCTCTACACCATCCCAGAGAAACCTGGTGACTGAGACGACTTCTGTGGACATGACTCGACTGTATGGCTCGTTTCTATCTGTGATTTAAAATGTAGCCTAAAGTCCCCTCTGTGGTGCTAAACACCACTTCCATTCAAACATGCCTAGAGTCTAATTGAATCAAGATAGTTCCTGAACATCTGTCCTGAAGTAGAGACAGCAGGTAGACAAATGCTACAGTATATACGTTTTGGCGGTAGATCAGTCATGGTGACCAAAGGCAAAAACACACAGAGAGAGCACCATTTGACTTCCTTTTTTGGTTTGCTATTTAATTACTATGTTCTGTTCATCTTCATTGGTTTTGCAGTTTTCAGTCCTTGAAATAAAAGGTCTGTTCCCGACAACATATCATACACCCTGATGGAGTGTAAATCCCACAATGCATTATTTTTCCTGGCTGGTGTCTTTCCGGTAAGACACAGTTAAACTTCACAGAAGATACTGGTTGCAATGTCTGCTAAATGAGAACCGTCAATAAAAACATTTGAATATAAATCTTTTCTGCCACCTTCTAGTTTTTCCTGGATAGCGTATTTACAAAAGTCCCACATTTTACACTTCCGCAGAAATCATAGACTCGGTGTGCCCATGGATATTGGAGTCCCCAAGCAAAGATGGTTGTTTTGAGTCTATTTTGTAGGGTTTTTGAGATTTGTTGCCGAAAACAGTGATCCCCATTCCACCGGGGTGATTTGGGATTGACATGTGGGGTAGCAAAGGAACGTTTGCTTCCTGATTGGATCCCGATGAGGGCAAGCTGGCCACATGGCCAGTGCTGGTCGATCCACTGGCGCTGCTTGGGGACCGGCTCTTTGGAGGCGGGCAGTGCTGAATCACCCTGGGAGGCCCCGCAGGCTGGTAGTGGGCAGCAGGAAAGGCTGCGTATCCGGGAGGTATTGGATATCCGTTAATGGGGATGAAGCGCTGGTTCTGCGGTATCGCTGGGCCAATGAAACCAGCGATTTGACCCTGTGGTGGGATCCCCTGGCTCGGGAACATGTAATTGGGAAATCGGGGGTTGCTGAGGTTACTCACAGGGCTGGCGCTGAGGGAGGTGGTCTGCGTGGTAGCATTTCCACCCGAGGGAGTGGTTGAGCTGGTGTGACTTGAGAGGCCCTCCCAGGATCGAAGACGGACGTGGATGTCCTTAAAGCGTGGTCTCCTGGAAGGAATCTCATTCCAGCACTCGGTCATGAGGCTGTACATTCGCGGTGGGCAGTCTTCAGAACACGGTAAGAGCTGTCGCTTTCGCACCATTTCAATCACTTCCTGATTACTAAACCCATAATATGGCTGGAGTCCAAAGCTGAAAATCTCCCACAACACAACCCCAAAAGACCAGATATCAGAATCTGAGGAGAATTTGCCGTACATGATGGCCTCAGGAGGCATCCAGCGGATGGGCAGTGAAGACTTACTCTGCACCCTATAGTAATCGGCAGAGTAAATTTCTCTGGAAAGCCCAAGGTCTGAAATCTTCACATGCAGTTGTTCTCCAATTAAAATGTTGCGAGCTGCAAGGTCCTTGTGCACGAAGAAGTGACTAGAGAGGTACTCCATGCCAGCCGCAATCTGAATTGCGATGTGTAAGAAATCTCCGTGGTCCAGGCTGGATTTGACCGTTCCATCCTCATCACTGCTGCAGCCAACATCGGAATGTGGGGATCGCATGATGAGGAACTCATGGAGATCTCCCTGGTTCATATACTCAAAGAGCATACACACAGGTTGTTCCTGGGTGACAGCACCAAGGAGACATACAATATTAGGGTGGTGTAGTTCGGCCATGAGAGAGGCTTCCTGTTGAAATTCTGTCCACTGCTGGGGGTTGTTATAGTCTTTCAAGGTTTTGATAGCCACTAGCTGTGCATGGTCCATGCCTGGGAGGTAGAGATGGCCCTTATAGATTTTTCCAAAGGTGCATTCACCCAATTCTTCCATGAAACGCACAGCAGAAAGAGGCAGTTCCTTAGCTTTGCTCTGGAAGAAAGGGAAAGTGTGGGTTAAAACCCTTCTTAAAGCGAGACACATTGGCACTGAAAGGGGGAGGAGCATACATCAAAGATGAACAGATGGGCTACTTGGGCTGAAGTAATGGTTCAATCCTTGCCATTCTCTGCAGAACAAGGCTTGTTTATGCAATCCTGCCCGTTACAGGACTGAAACAACGCAAGTATTTCCCTAGAGGAGACTGAATTTAATAAAGGTTGAAGAAGCTGGGTGTGGAGGGAAAAAAAATTACCAGAACAAAAATCCCCAAAGATCAAACAAACAGAAGAGGGAGAGGAGGGGACGTAGAGCCAGGCATGGTGGCGTTTACCTGTGGTCCTAGCTTTCAGAAAGCAGAGGTAGAATTATCAGGAGTCTGATGGGAGCCTGGGCCAAAGCCAGTCTCAAGAAAAGCTGGGAATGTCATTCAAGGGTTAAGAATGTCTTCATTTGCAAGGCCCTAAGTTTAATTCCTAGGCAAAAACAAGCAAACAAAACAAAACAAAAAGAAAAAAAATGGTGTGTGTGTGTGTGTGTGTGTGTGTGTGTGTGTCTACTAACTAGAATATTCTAAAGTTGTGGAAAGAGACAAGGGAGTTTCTATGTGGAGACATGGGATGGCCTCTAAATCCTACTCCTTGTAGTTCAACATAAAAAGCAAAGCAGCTGAAATGCCATACATGACCTTTGTATCAAAGAGAGGAAACATCTCTTTGCATGTGCATAAGAAAATTTAGAAAGCTGTTAAAAAGAGACTCAGAACAGCAGTAGCTACCAGCAACTAGCTTAGCAGGAATTTGAAAGAAAGGGAGTACAGGTGGGGTTTTTTAATCTCATGCTTTTTTTTTTTTTTTATTAATCCAAATAATGTTTTATTAATTCAGATAACTGAACTTTCACAAAGTAAGCATAGACAAAACAAATCCTTAAAAATCTCAAAGTTCTGTGCTTTAGTTCAAACAACTGATAACACTCTAAACAAGATTACGTTTCTATGGGCTGGGAGAGTAGCCAGTTCGTGGAAGAGCGGAAGCTGCACGTATGTCAGTGTGAGGGAGCGGTGTGTGGAAGGCTGTGCTGCAGCTTCTCTGCAACCTGAATCTCATGCTTTTTTATACTTTAAAAAGTTAGGACTACATTCATTAAATAACATTATTTAGCAGGGCAATGAAATTTAAGACCTTGGGTTAATCTTTCCATCTGACTAATGAGGGATTTCTTTTCTGCCATTATAGGTCTACCCACTATTTTGTTTACATGGTCTAGATCAGTGTTCTTAGCCTTCTGAATGCTACCACCCTTTAATGACAGTTCCTCAAGTAAGGGTGACCCTCAACCATAAAATTGTTTTTGTTGCTACTTCATAACTGCAACTCTGCTACTGTTAATAAACCACAATGTAAATATTTGTGTTTTCTGATGGTCTTAGGTGACCCCTATGAATGGGTCTTTTTACAATCAAAGGGGTGCCAGCCCACAGATTGAGAACCATTGATATAACAGGTAGAAAGTCATTAATTTTGCCACTGAGCAGTATCTCAGTTCCTAAGACCATCAGAAATATATGCTTTTCCATGGTCTCCACACACAAGTTGAGAACCACCGGTCTATTCTTTCTGCTTTTTTTTGGTTCAGTTGATTGAATCCAGGGCCTGATGCATACTAAACACACAATACCACTGAGCTCCATTCACAGCCTCTAGCATGGCATTTGGTGGGAACCAATGGACTTCCTATGGGAGAGAAGGTGTGACCATAGAGAAATGCAACCAATTAAACTGACTCTCTTTGTCCTAGCATGGGACACTATGACTTTTTCTGGTAAGAGTAACCCAGGCTGAATCCTTGCAGCATGACGCTGAGGAGAGGATTCCGATGTTAGCCAGTGGTAATAAAATAACATAAGGGAATGCAACAGATGCCCTGGCCTCTTCAACAGCACAGTCTGTGCTGATTATTCTTAGACCTCAACAGGATTTCCAGGTCTTGATGATAGAGAAGGGTAAGGGACTAAGCCCTAAAATCTCTGTAGGGAAAATGAGATTTAGGACATAAATTAATGGACTATCAGAATCAGAGTGCCCTCTTCTACACAGCTTCCAAGCTAACCCACGGCAGAAAAGTAGAATTCAGTGAGTTTTGAACTCAAGCAAAATCCCTGTCTTTCGGAGTTCACATCTTGGGTCTGCTGTTTTCTACTAATACTAGTTACTTCTTGGACAGCACTTAACTAATATTAACTGACTTAACATGGGCCTGCAGGGTTAGGCAGTTTGTGGTAGCTGATGACCTTGATTTTTTTTCTTTTAACTTTTGTAAGCCACCCAGAAGTAGATTAAATTTTGTGAATAATTTAGATCCACACACAGCCTTAACTACAGAGTCCTTGTAATTCCTTTTTTTTTAAAAATGTGTTTTAGGTATCTTTTGTTAGACTTTCTCTGTTCTGGTATAGTTGTTGGGCTTCTTTTAAAAAGTGTCCTTCAAACTGATGTAGAATTCATTTGCATCTTGAAGGTGCCTGGGATGCTTTGGTAGCTCAAAGACTGCTCCCCTTTCTGGGATGTGTGGGTGGAGGCAGAGATCAGGTGGGGCAGGGAAAAAGATCAGGACAAATTTCTGGGAAAAGGAAAGAAAGGGATGACCAGGACCATGACAGTGGCCTGGCCTATCACCCTCCATACCCCTGACTCCCCAGTCTTTGGAGCTGGCCCTCCCCTCCTGAATTAAGCAAATTCCTTCTCTCCCATTCACCTTTGCCAAGAATTCGTTCTGTCTATTCACAGGTGAAGAAGGGTGAAATAAGAAACAGGGAATGTTCAGGACAGCCATTCCGAATGAAATTTTAGCTAGCAAGGCCAGGTAGAACAATGGCCCAGGAGGCTGAGCAGGTCTCTGAGACTTATTGGAAGTTGGGAACAATGGCCATGTACTCTAGGGTACTGCAAACAGTTCTTTCTTTCTATTCATACACACACAAGTCTACATTTTGACTCAATTGTATCTTGTCACATCTCATGAGCACAGGTAAGCTAGGCAGGCCTGTATCTTCTCTAACTTACGTAAGGAAGGGTTTACCAGAGTCACCCTAAACCAACTTCGAGTGTTTGTTCTGGGAAGGAGCAGGGTAACACCCAAACTAGCAGAGCTCAGAGACACTTACTTGCCTTTTGAACACCTGTGCGGCAGCTAGCCTAGAAAACAACCAGAAACGCCAACTTGAAGCTTGGTTTCAGGGGAGCCATTTACACAGTGATTTGCATTTTAAAAAATGCTCAAATTACTTGGTACAAATGAATCTTAACTACGGACCCATTTTCAAATTTTACATAAATCCTAAACTAGTTAAAAAATCATAAAACCCCTTAAAAGAAGCCGTCAGTAGACTGCTCGGAGATGGCAGGAAATTAGCTGTATTGTTAAGGAACAGATGGTTTATATTATACAAACCCTTTAGGCTAAACTTGTTTAGGTCTGGCATATTGTAAATTATATTTTAGTAATGAAAGTGAAATGACCTCGGCTTGACCTCAAGTGGGGTTTGTCTGTTTGAACCAATGCAGTGGAAAACTATGAAAGAAAATGAAGTCATAAAGTTTTGGCAGTTCAATTTTGGCTCATTTCAAGTTAAGGGGTTATAAATCTGTTTAGTTTTTGTTTGACAAGTATTTGTCATACAGGGATGTACAAAATGTAAAGAAGTGTAAAATACACACGAGGCATAGTGCCAAAGTAAACTAAGTACAAAGGCACCCTGGAAAGAACAGGGTCCTGGACTTCTATCTCTCCATCACTCCCTCCATTAGTTAAATGACAAGATGGGCTGCGTTTATTATATGCTGTAAGGCAATTAAGTACCTTAAAACCGAAACAGGCTTTCAGTTTGAATGTTAACATTTTTACTTCTCAAAGTAAACACACATCTGCCTCGGTTCAGCTTTAAAAATTATATAATTTTTGATGGAGGGGGAGGGGAAAAGTTGATGCAGAAGTTGATACATTGGCCAGGGTCTGATAGGGCTTTCTTCCCCCAGTCATTTATAGAGAGCCACTGGACTAGCGTGGAAATGAGCTCTTTGCAGACAAGAAAGAGACGAGCATTTAAGTCTGGTATGTATCTGGTCCAAGTCTGGCTAAGATGCAGATCCTGAGGCCAGGATGATGATGGTGACCTTTTGACTGAGGGATGAGCAGTAAATAGGGGTGCCCTTTCCCTATCCCTTAATGTGTACTATGGAACTGGTAAGCCATGGACAGCGTTTTAAAACTGATTTTTATATAGAGGTGGGCACAGATGGGTATCAAGAGTCATCTCAGTAACTATATCTTTCTACCTTGGGCAAGTTTCACCTCAGGTGAGAATCTGATTGAAATGGTGCTTCAGGCAGGGCAGGTGATGATAGCTTGCTTTCTCTTCCTCCTTTTGCATAGGTGACTAGATTACTCTAGGAAGTGAGGAAAGACTCCATGTGGTTCCCTCCGTCTATAGTACCAAGCTCACCATAAGACTTTGCACTTCTCTGTACTGGGCAGAGCTACAGTGAAGTATGGAAACTGAAGGCAGCCTCGAACAGGAAGGGGGCTCCAAGAGTGGGTACTAACGGACAACTGAAGTTCATATCCACATGTTTACCCTGAAGCTTCTTTCCGCAGCCCCTGCCTTCCCTGTCACTCAAGGCGAAGCCCCTTCTTGTGTTTTGATGACTAGGCCAACTCCATGGTGTTTTGTTTTGTTTTGTTTTGTTTTGTTTTGTTTTGTTTTAAAAGCAGATTGCACCTAAAAACAAGTACTTGCAAGGGCAGAGAAGGCTTCTATACCATGTCATTTGCGCTTGCCCATCTTAGGAACGATGAGACGGTCCCTGGCCCTACCAACAGGAGAGGTACAGTTTTAGTAGTGGGATGTAGGAAGAGGGCATTACCCTATTTGAAAGCACAGTTTTCTCTGAGATCTCCCTGCCTTGAGGACAGACTCCTTTCTGACTCTCAGGTACCAATCAGCATATCTCCACTAAGCAGGCATCAGATCTGCCTAGACACTGCATGTGTTAGAGCAATTCTGACCCAAGCAAGGTGCTTAAAAGGATACTTTGGAAAGCCAGGTGGAAGAAAGTTACTGACCAGAGAATAGCTCCTGGCTTATGTTCTGCACTATAATGTTTTAATATGCCTTGTGATATTAGTGAGGGTCAAGGCTCTTCATATAGCTTGAGCTATGCCTTCAATGTAAAGCCAGTTACTTAGGATGCATTTTATTGACTGGTTACATCTTGCCATATAACTGATCTAATTTACCTTAATATACGGAATCCTATGTTAACATAGGTACTAATACTCCTGAATAGTCAGAGTTTACACCCTGACTTGTGTGAGAGGAAACACAGCCCTGCAGTAATGACATAATCTCAGCCTAGAGAAGCCAAATATTGAATCCTTGTCATGTGCTAAACATCAAGACACACACACACACACACACACACACACACACACACACAGTGCTTTACTCACATGTTAGGCTCAAATGGCTGAGTAGTCAGTCAGTAGAGTCTCAGTTCAGACTTCAGAAGTCCTTTGCCAATTACTCCACTATGTTTCCCTGTGTCTCTGTCATAAGTGCTTTTTCCCAAACTGGATTCAATCCTTATCATAGTCCTCTAGAGTTCATCCTGTGATTTCTCCATTTCATGAGTGATGACAGTAAGACTTGTAACAGTTGGCACAACCCTTACATGATGGAGCCAAAATTCAAACCCAAGTAAGCCTGATCCCAAAGTCTGAGCACTTTTCTGGAAAAGGGCTGTGGAGATTTTCCCTTGATCCCTGAAAGGGTCTCCATCTTTAAACCGTGGCGAATACTGTAGGCAAATGCAATGTCCAAAGTGAAGAATGTCTGGTCTCTGAGCTTGACCTTACACATTGGTGTTCTATTGGTTACTGGATAAGTGAACAGAAGCTAGGGATAGCAAGCGCCTTTGACTGACAGAGCACAAGACCCTGGGAGAGCATTTAAGTGGGAGGTGCCTTAGCACGTGCACTCAGCTTACCTTCAGAGCCTACCTTCTTTTCCTGCATGTTTGCTTGCTTCCTAGGCAACAGTGTTAGGTTTGTGAAATGATTGACTCTGTTCATAAAGCAGATATGACGACATTCTGGAAGCTCAGCCGCCAGCCTTTGGCAAGATTGTGGATAGTTTCAAAGGCTAGCGATGAAAAAGGCTTCTGGCTTATGCGATCAAATTCTAGTGGGAGGTTGAACCCAGCTTTTGCCACGTTTGATCTGTATCTCTCTAAATGGGGCTTAACTTTCCAATCGTTTCTTCTCTCTGTACTGTAACTGTCTAGTCATGTAAGTATTTGTCACTGACCAGTATTGATTCTGGGGGATTTTCTTTATAATGCCCATGGTAAAATTTCTTTTTCTACTTAGAAATGCAACAAACAGATATCTGTATTTTCTTTTTTTAAAAAAATAGGGATGTGTGTATGTATGTGTATGCATGCGTGCATATGAATGCAGGTGCTTATGTTCAGAAGAGGATGTCTAATCCTTCCGATTGGAGTTTCAGGAAGCTATGAACGACATAAGGCAAGGGACTGAACTATTTACTTCAAGGGCAGTACATGCTCCTAACTACCACACCACCTCTGCAGCCCCTGCTTTTGGTCCCCAGTCACTAATTTAATTAGTGGTCTCCAGTTACTAATTTTGATACCATATTGATCACTCTGTGGTCCTATGGGCTCATGTGTTTCAACAAACATGAACATTAAGACAGTGGATTAAAAGAGGAAGTCTTTGGACCCTGGACACATATAGACCTGGGTTGGAGGTTTGGCTTTTCGTGTCGGCTGTGGGACTTTGGGAAAATACTAACCCCACGTTTCTCTTTTTTCTTCCACCTAAACTTAGATTCAAATAAGAGTTTCTTCCTGTGGAAGTTATGCAAAGTCTGTGGAGATACCACAGCCACCCCTCAGTGAGGAAATACACCAGTCAGTCCTTTCATGATCCCTGTTGATGGAGCTCATTCCTCTGAAGCAGTTTCTGACTGGGCCTCTCCAGCTGAGATGAGGGGGTGGGTGCCCTAATGCATTCTGGGAGTGAGGGCAGGAGGGGACACCAGCAAAAACATAGCTATCCAAAGAGTTAGCTCTATGTTTTAACTCGGATTCTCTAGCCTCTGTCTCTTCCCAGTTGTGCTGGGGGCCTGCTGGGTCCTTTTGTTTTCCTCTAAACCCATGCTGCCCTATTCAGAGCAACTGGCTTCAGATAAGTTTGTAGTTATCGCTGGAACCAAAAACAATAGGAATTTCTAACTATTTCTACCTTCGAGGTACCAGACACACTACCTCAAAGTATCAGAAACATTCTTAAGTACTATTTTTGTCTTTCCTTCGCAGGTGAGGAAAATAAAGGTTCAGAGAAGTGTTGAGTAAGTGATTTGTTTAAGATCTCCTGCCAGCAGATAATGGAGCCAAGATCTGTAATCCAATCTTCTTAAATCCCAGCTCTTTGAAGACTATCATGCTACCTCCTAGCAATATGCCGGGGTTGGTGTGTGTGGCTAGAACGGTTAGGCACAGATGATGGGGACTCTGGGGTGCCAGATGAACTTTAGAGCTTGAAATTGGTTCTTCCAAGTTGGTAAGTCATTTTACCCAGGGGCAGCTACAGACCCACTGGAGAATGGAATGAGACAGGGAAAATAGAAGGGAGATGTTTCCCCCAGAGAAGGAAAGAAGCAACAGAAAGGGAAATGAAAGGAAAGAAAGGAAACAGGAGAGAAGGCAAGGGGAGAGGATCTTAGGGTGTGGGTAAGACTGCCAGATGCCTCTGTGACATTCAAGAGGATGGGGACATGGAGAGGACGTTAAGTCACACCATCAGCGGGACCCGGAAGGCCATCTCAAGAGGATGGTGAGCTAGGAAGACTTGGGAGACTAGGTGAAGAAGGCTTTTTCCTTAAAAAAAGATGGATGTGGATGTTTAGCCCACAAGCATGTCTGTGCACTCCGTGCATGCCTGGTGCATGCCTGGTGCATGCCTGGTGTCTGCGGAAGCCAGAAAAAGGCATCAGATGCTTTGGCACTGGAGTTACCAGAGGTTATGAGATGCCATGTGGGTGCTGGGAATTGAAGCCAGTTCCTCTGGAAGAGCAGCTAACTAACCTGAGGCAGGTAAGGAGGCTGAATGTCCTGGGTCCCTGCTGAGGAACGTATTCCACAGACGCACCCCTGCACCCCCTCCCGTCTCTCTCCCCCCACACAGAGGATAGTCTTGTTTTGAGGATTGAGAGGGTTTAGGGGAGCAGAGGCAGAGGGAAAGAGAGAAGTCAGTTTCTAGGTTCCTTGTTTTCTATACTACACCATCAAACCAAAGTACCCAAAGAAAGAAAACAACCGAAGCTCCCATAAATTATAACTTTCATAAGTTCAGAAAAACCTTGTTTACTTTGGGCGCCCATGAAAACACACTAAAATTTTAATCGGTTTGAAATCTTTTGCTTAAAACAAACCCAGCCCTTCCCCCAGGCTCTGCACCATGAGAGGGTGGCCCCAGGAAGAATGTCCCACCTCCTGTCTGCCCATGCCTCTGCTAAGCCACCTTTCTGGTGAACTGGGGGCTATCAAGAGCCTTTTTTTTGCAGCATCCCACCCTACCTCTCTGAAGCCCAGGCAGCCCATCCCGCAGCCTGTCTGTCTACTGAGGCTGCTTACTGTCTTCTGGGAAGTGGGATCGATTTCTAATCTCAGGAGAAGTCTTTCCTTAATCCACACACTAAGTGGGGATACCAGCAGTTCCACCGGTGAGGAAAGATGGAAAGAGTTTCCACCCTGGAAGGCACAATCAGGTGGATAAACAAGAATCCTGGGTGTCCCTGACTCTGCTGATGTACTTGGTCCCATGGCTTTCCCCTTCTTTCTCATGTGTGTCCATTCCTCTTAAATTTTAAAGGCACATGCAATATTTACGTGGCAGTGACTTTCAAAGGACCCTTCGAGATCGACTGTTCACATTTAGGAATTTTCTCAAAGGGATGCAAAGCCCTTTGTGCATCGTTCAGGAAAGGCAGTCGGTAAGAAACAAAACAAACAACTTCGAAATCCAGAGCCAAATCTCTTATGAGGGAGAAAGATAGCATTCGTTTTGTTGCGTCTTTCCTGCTCCCCCAACACAGTCAAGTACTTGAGCCAGCCTTACTTCCCGGCTTGGTCCAGAAGAGCTTGTGAGCCATTTGGTGGCTAAATTCCAAATCCCATATTGGAGACAACCCCACACTGGGAAATTTCGCAAGGAACATATCAAAACTTAGTCAGATGCAATGAAAACAACGTCTGCCCCCATCAAGTCCACGCTGATATCTCTCACATTTGTCTCTTTGATCATGGAGGGTGGAGAAGGGTTATTACTCTGGCCACGTCCTACATGTTCCTCCTGGCACTGGGTTACATCACTTTTAACTCTGACCTCTTCAAACTTTCTGAGAAGCCAGGAGTTCCTCTGGCTACTCAGCATGGAGTAGCCAAGTGTACCCACCCACCGATCTTTTCTTCCCACCTTTGTGTACGAATTGCTTTGCAAAAACTTTATGAGTTGGTGAGACCAGGTGGTTAGAGTCGGAAAACCTTCTAGTCACATTTTATACCCACAGGTTATTGATCCCTTGATGACCATGATGTTTCATCTGTTTTTTTTTTGGGGGGGGGGTGCGTGGTCTAGGTTTCCATATTCATACAGCCGTGTCATAGTGTCTACTTTATGTAATGCCTATGAAGATCAAATGCCATGGAAATAGAAGTTCCTAGTCTTAGCAATCAGTCCTCCACAGACAGCTGAAAGGGACCCCCACGACAATGTCAGCAATCATGCATCTTCCTAGCCAGCTCCCGAGGGACCCCGTGAAAACAAGACGTGTCATCACTAGCTGCCCAGAGGTTACACATTGTCTGTCGCATGTCCTCTTTCAAATGTGACAGGACCTGATCAAAAAGTCCCATTTCCCTTCCCCCACTCATTCTTCCCTTACTGCCTCCCAACCCTCCAGGCAGCCTCTGTCCCCTTCCCTTTTAATAAATCTCCCACTTAAGACCTGCTGCATGGTGTGATTTTTGTGGGGATTCACCACCTACTTCCATCACTCAGGATATACGCTTTCATAATTTGTATCAATCAGTATATACTAACATTTTCTGTTTAGTTTGAAAAAACTGCTAATTCAGAGATTTCTGCTTCTTAGGGACTATGTGTCACAAGCAAGCTTCCACTAAGAATGCAGTTAAGGTAATGAGCAAAGCTTATCTACAAAATGGCTATATTTATTTTCTGATTAGAAGTCACTTTCCCATAGATTCCAGCACAGTAGTCAGGACTGTGTCCCCAGGACAGTGGCTACTTCATGCTGTGCCCATTGCAACCAACTAACTGAGTGACACAGAAATGATAGGAGAGAAACTCACAGAACAATGGCTGTTGCATGGGAATCTTCATATATAAAAGTACTTGCAAAGTCCACCATTCCTCTGAGAATGTGCACCAATACCAGCCCCCTGTCTTTCCTTCACTCTTGTAGTGGTATTAAGTAAAAACGGAATATGACATAACATTAAATACTATAAGTCATGCAAACCAGCTAGCCAGAATCCGGGATTTCAAAAGCATCAAACCTTGATTCTCACCTGAGTCTACATGACATGAACTGACCTCTAAGGCATTAAACTTATTTTTTCTTTTAAAAGTCAGTGGTAGAACTAGCTGAGACTCCTACCTTTGGAGGATATAGAAACTGAAGTGGCCACCTCCTGTAGCCAGGTAGGACATCCAGAAGAAGGAAGGGGAAATCAACCAAACCATAAAACCTTTAACCTGAAATTCGCCCTGCCTATAAGATGTGCAGGAACAAAGATGGAGCAGAGACTGAGGGAATGGCCAACTTGATTGCCCCAACTTGAGAACCATCCCATGTGGGAGAGTCAACTCCTGACACTATTCATGACACTCTGCTATGCTTGCAGACAGGAGCCAAGCATAACCGTCTCCTGAAAGACTCTGTCCAGCATCAGATGGAAACTCAGACACCCGCAGCCGAACATCAGACAGAGCTCAGGGAGTCCTGTGGAAAAGTTGGGGATAGAATTGAACAAACCAGAGGGGTCAAGGACCCCACAAGAAAACCTACAGAATCTACTAATCTGGGGCCGTGGGGGATTGCAGAGACCGAACCACCAACCAAAGATCACGCAGAGGCTGGACCTAGGTCCTACACATTCATAGCTTGGTCTTCTCGTGGGTCGCCTAACAATTGGAACAGAAGTTGTCTCTCACTCTGTTGCCTGCCGTTGGCTCCACTTCCCCTAACAGGACTGCCTGTTTGGGCATCAGTGGGAGAGGATGCGCCTAGTCCTGCTGCCAATGGATGTCCCAGAACAGGGTGGTACCCAAGCGGGGAGGCCTCCCCTTCTCCCCAGAGAGTAACTTGGGGAGGGATTTGTAAGGGTGAGACTGGGAGGGAAGGAGGGAGAGGAGCTGCCATCAGGATGTAAAAGTGAGTAAATAAATAAATTAATGGAAAAAGTAATGAAAAATACTTTAAATAAAGGGGGGAAAGAACTAAAAAAAAATAAGTAGTAGAAATTTACACTTAACTAGTGAGCAGTGGTTTGCCTTAAGAAACAACGTTTGAAAGTGAATTTTTCACATTTAAAGAACCCGAAAACTAACAGATATGACTTCAACTACAAATGTATTTTGAAGGCTTTTTTTAAAAAAAAATTATAATATGGAGCAAAATAAAATAATTGATATGAGAACGTGATGTTCTCCATAATTCTATTATAATTAATAAGACAGATTAATTTGAGTGTGAAGACATTGGTTTTCCTAAAAGTTTATCATCAAGGTCAAAAGAATAATGTGGTCCCTAACAGAGAGAGGAGTTCAATAATGGTTGCACACACGGTCCTCTGGAGTTGGAAGAAGATGAAAAGCTAAGCATTGGGAAGCAAGACCTCTACACTGTTGAGATGAGTCTCTGCAGAAGGGCCTGGGACTGAGACGTTGGCCTTCCTGAGAGGGAGTGCTTTTGGACCACAGTGCAGGATCTAGAATAGCAGCTGCATTCAGAGCAAAGCCAGCGATCCTGGGATGCTCACCAGGACCCCGAGCAGCCTGCATGTTGAAAGATGTGCTGGAAAAGCAACAAGAAGTGGGGTGGAATCTATCGAGACGGGGGAGGCTCAGGTGGACTACCATAGAACAACTTCAAAGAGGACCAGGAGGAAAACATTTCTCTTAAAAGGTGCTTTAAGCAAAGGGAAATGGATTTAAATTAAGCATTAAAAAGATTTCTCAAAAAAAAAGTAAAAAAGTACATGACATATAATTTACCGTCTTAATCATTCAAAATTATACAGTATAGTATAACAGATTTCTATATTCACTCCATGTACCATAAAACAGGCACATTTGTAAACACTGTTAGAACTCTCTTTTCTTTCACTATGTATGGTTAAAGGGGCATGGAATTCCCTTCTTTGAATTTGAAAGCCAGCTCACTCTGAGCCCTGTGGGCCTGGCAGAGAGCCCTTCTGGCCAGTTGGCTCCAGTGTAGGGCTGTGGTCTGGCTTGCCCCACACTCCTGAGCTGCCCCTGGCAAAGGCAGAGTTACAGGGTCGTTCTCTGTGTTTGTTGAGCTCTGCCTGTGTCTCTCCTCTGGTTTTAAGTGGGAGGGTTGGGGCAGTTCGCTCTCCCCCGACCCATGCCACCCATCTTACCTTGGGCTTGTATGCATTCAGCATGGACATCTCTACATTCTGTCCTCTGACAGGTTTTGGCTGCCTCTGGACGGGTGGTGACGGGGACTTCTGGTTATTTCGGCACACACAGATGAAGAAGAAGAGGAAGGCAATAGCCAGGGGAATGGCCACACTTGGCACCAGAATATACAGGATTTCCATTTTATTCTTCTCTTTGGAATCTTTGGAATCTGGGTTCAGGGGGGAAAAAGGCAAGTGTTATACTGGTTAAAACAAAAATGTATAATATTACATTGCAAAGTTTAAACAATTTCTTCAAATTCACCGTGAGAGAAAAAGAATCTAATACTTATTATGATTTGTTTCTATCAAACCCTTGACATAGTTTACTGAAGTTTAAAAGTTTAAAGTTCAAAATGTGTGAAAATCGCAGAGGGACATTATGAAGGTTCTGGGTGTGTGAGGGGACCTCTGATGTTGCCCTTCTCCAGCAGCCGACCTGCATTTCTCTCACACCTTAGAAGTTAAATGACACGTGAACTTACTGTGTATATGTGTATATACTGTGTATATGAAGCCTTAATGCAGATCATAGGACTCTTCTTCATTGGCTGTCAGCCCAGATCAACCACCACAGAGTGGTGCGCCTGAGTTTCAAGGTGCCCCTGCCTTGAGTATTAGGGCCCACTCTGAATTTTCCAGGATCAACATGACTGGAGAAGCCTGGTTCCCGCCTAGAAAGACACAGCCTTGAGAATGTGAGGGCCTGTAAGCAGGCTGGATTCAGTGTCTGGCAAGCTGAGCAACTGAAGGCAATCATTTGGCAATCTGCGTCTCACTTTCTCTCATCTAGAAGGGAAGTGAGTGTTCTGGAGGGTGTCTACAAGTCCCTCCAACACAGAAGTGCTGTATAACTTGACACTTTTTGAAACCCCAGAATTTGTCTTGAATGGTTTCATATGAACCCAGTAACTGCAAGTGCTAACACTTTGAAGTATATTTTTGAAATCTTATACATCCATTTTACTATTACTTGGCAAAGAATGTAATATATATATATATATATATATATATATATATATGGATATGAGGTATGCCTTTCGTTTTATTAATTTTAGCCTGACCAGTAAAGCCAAAAGCCTTGGGCATATGTCATCATTAATGAATTATTTGTCTGGTAAAATAAACACACGAGTTATGGGATGGTAATTAGTTATGATAATGACACACCCTGGCCACCAAGATCAGCTGCTTTTCTTTAGCAAAACCCGAAGTGTGAACATCCTGACTGACGAAAAATTCAGAGAAGCTTATTTCCTCTATGGAAGAATCAGCGTGCTTCCCTTCAACTATCTGTCCGCTCCTTCAGCCAACGTGAGCCACTGTGCGCCCAGAGCTCGGCTTGAAACTGGGAGTGCAGAACGAACTACACGCCCTCTGTGCTTAAGAATCTCACAATCTCATAAGTAAACAGGGACGCTGTTATTAGAATGCGTTGTTGTAATTGCAGATGCAGAAGTATAAATAAAATGACAATGGGACCCCAAGAGGGTGCCTTTAAACAAAGAGGTCTCTAGGCACACGTAAGTGGAAATGGTCTTTACTGTTCCACTTCCCTTGAGACCCTTTCGGTGAGATACCACAATACTGGGCCTTCTTTTCAAATACATTTCACATGTAACCTCAGGAAGGAGGCTCTTAAACTAGAATTTGAGGACATTCACTTTGTGTTAACACTCATGAAGGCTTGGGGAAGGATATATATCTGGTTATTGAGCACAATAAAAAATAGCATTTTTACTATATTTATTTTTCTACTGTGTGCACAAGTCATGCTTCCTGTCACTATTACTATGAACTGGGGACTCTTCAAAATGAACTCATTTCTTGGTGACAACCAACTCCATGGGAAAAGCAACATGCACACCCCTGTTTTTATAGTGAAGAATGCAAAGGCCAGAATAGCTAAGCTACTTGCTAACCCGAGGGCACACAGCTAGCAGGTCAGGTGCCGGGTGCCTCCCAATAACTTTTGCTCCACGCCCTCAGACCTAGCATGACCCTGTGGACCAATGGTCGAGTGCTTGATTGTAGGCACCTATGTTCTCATGGTGGCAGTCATGAGGCGAACCTGCAAGGTAGGGAGTGTGACATCAAAGCTCTAAGCTCCCCCACTTTCCACTGTGATGTGTAAATAGCAAAGCTGGGAACCGCTGCGGCTCATGCCAGCACTATAATTTTCTCTAATGGTGATTGTGTTTGTATGTCTGGAGATACGTGAATGGAGAAATGCACACCATAGGGTCTAATGTGAGCATGTGTATACACACACTGTGTACACACAGGTTAGAGGCCATTTGGCAGAGTAAAGGAAGCATATATTTTAAAGTCAGGTACTTCTGAATACTGTCCTTGTCACCTTCTAGGTCAAGCTGAACCAGCTTAGTCATGCTATGTATATGCCATGATATGTACAACAAAACAAAAATAAAACTACAGAATTTATAGGTTGCTTTAAACACAGTCATATGGAAAGTACCTGTTGCAACTCAAGAATTTTCCCTTAGAGACAAGGGGATCGTGGGATAAACATTTGGAGCTGGGAAGTCCAAATAACCTTAAGCATGAATCACCCTCTCTGATCTCCACCTCTTCCTGTATTAAGCAGGTATAATAATAGCTCGTCTTCCAATCTTATTTGGTTCACGTGAGACTCAAATGGGATCAGGTTCATGAAAGAGCCCTGGATAATTGAAAATTGCTATTCAGTTGTTGGACGCTGTATTATTAACATTATAGAATTTCTCTGTGTGAGCGGGTGATCCCTGCTGTTATTCTTAGATTTTCTGTGAAATCGTTATGAGCGTAACGATTACAAAAGGAACGAGGCTAATTTACTACTAATGTAATGCTAGTTATTTCTCCAGCCCAGAGTTTTAGCAACAAGAGAAAGTGGAGTCTCACCTGTCTGCCAACAATGGAATCTATTCTACATTCATTCTCTATCAGATTAGGCACGGAAGGAAGGCCTTTTATTGTAAATGGGCGGTCTGGGAAAAATGCTCCTGTGCGTCTGCTGGGGAATAAACTTCAAGAGGCTAAATCCTTTTAACACAGCCAGACTTGGCTCCTCTGCTTACACAGAGGATTGCTGGAGCACAGCAGGCAGAGTCTTCTTGCCAAGTCCAAGAGTCCCAAGGGACAATAGGTGGTCACATTAGGAGAGATGGAGGACAGGCTCAGAGTACCCCAAGACTTCAAAGCCATTCCTCCGCCACACCACTGTATGTCCTTGGCTAGAAAAGGGTTTGGCCTTTGCAGCAGCAACAGCAACAAGTCTTAAAAAAAAAAAAAAAAGATGTCCCACAGAACATCAGTCAGCCTTTGTGAAAAATTAGAAAACTAACTACTACCTGGCCATTGAATTTAAAAAAATTCTTGTGTAGTGTGTGTGTGTGTGTGTGTGTGTGTGTGTGTGTGTGTTTGGTGTATTTGTACCACAGCATGCCTTTGGAGTCAGAGAATGGAGAAAATTGGTCCTTTCCTTAAACCTTGTGGGTCCTGGTACTCAAACATGGAGTCTTCAGGCTCGATGGTAAGTGCCTTTCCCTCTGATCCATTTCTCCTGGCCCCGATGGCTGTTACAATTTAAGCGGTTCCACTCCTCATCTTAACCTGGCTCTTTAGTGTGACTTTAATTTACACACTGATACCTTGAAGCTGAGAAAGGATAAATGTGCAAAAGCTAGACAGCAGCAGGGTCCTCCGCTGCCAACACTGCCATGCTTCCTAAATTAAGACACAGTGACCCACAGTATCAGACGGGAATGATGGTCATCATTTGGATTCCAAGGTTCCCTATCCATGAGGATTCCCACCTGTGGGGATCATATAGACACAAACATACACAGCACACTGGAATGAAGGCCACTGTTCTTACTATTCACTTGAAAGGGTATTAGACATCTCAAACGCACTGCAGAGAAACTGCCTAGAAATTAGAGTGGTGGAGATTTTTAAAACTTTAGGATAACTTTAAAAACTACATGTACTTTTTACATCATGTTGAGTACTTGAGATTTTTGGAACCAGCCATGTAGTCAAGACCACATGGTTAATTTTCTTTAAAACAAACAAACAAACAACAACTTGGTATCACACACCTGACATTCCTACTTTACTTTTACAATGCCATTCAATACTTTGATCAATAACTAAATATAACGGAGGAAATGCATCCCCCCCTTTTTAACCCAGGTGCTTAAAGCAAGGCAAACATGATTTCTTATTTAAGAGGGACTTTTGTAAAGTGAAATTATCATCTGAAATATAACCTGTGAGTTAAAACAATATGCACTGATTTTAAACAGCAAAGGTGGGAAGAAATTATCTAAAACCTTAGAATTCAAAGGACATCAAATGAGTCTTAACAGGTCAACTGAAAAAGTGTTTACCACTTTACCACAGAAATAGGCATCACTACCATGGAGCTGAAAAGAATGGAATGAGTGGGTTTGTAACATGCAGATGGCTGCATTGGTGATATTTTAATGTAGGCCTAGGAGCCAAGGGTGAAGGAACCATAATGAACTCTTCAGTTGGTGGGCATACCCAGCACTTAAGCCCCTGACTTGGGGCTAGAAAGACCCAGAACATAGTTTATTCTCAGATGAGTCCTGTGCTCAAAAGTGGAATTCCTCTGTGTAAGTCAACGTCTTAGTTAGACTAAGGGAATGCAGCCCATTTGAGAGCAGTCAGGGAAAATCTTAATAACTGGAATCTATATAGGCTTACTAAAGCTAAACTCAGGACTCCGTTCTCTCCTTCTGTAAAAAGGAAAAACGAACAAACAAACACAAAAACAACAATGGGGAAATCTTAGTCAGAAGATCTCCAAGTTTGAAGCCACATAGACGGAAGCTGACCACGTTTCAGCATATGGCTTAATGGAGATAAATGCATTCTCAGGCAAATGGCATCGAGAATATTTTCATTTTGCAAAACTGAAACATCTACCCATTCCTTGCCCCAACTGCACCTTGGCAATCACCTTCCTACTTTTAATCACCTTCCTACTTTCTATTTTGACAAATTTGGCCATTTTCCATTCTCACATAGATGGGATCACACAGCACTTATTTCGTGGCTGTCTTTCAATAATGTCCTCATAGTTTATCATGTTGTACCGTTTAATAGAATTACCTTCTTTTTAAAACCGAACAATATTCTATGGCATGCATGTACCATGTTCCCTTAGTCTGTCTCGGGGTTTCAATTGCTGAGATAAAACAGTAGGGCCACAAGCAACTTGAGGAGGAAAGGGCTCATTTCCCCTTACAGCCTGTAGATCCTCATCCAAGGAAGCCAGGCAGGAGCTGATGCAGAGTCCATGGGAGAATACGGCGTACCTGCTTGCTCATGATTTACTCGGCCTACTTCTTATAGCACCTAGGGCTGCTGGCCTATGGACGGCATCACCCACAGTGAGCTGGGCCCTTCCACATCAGTCATCAACTGTCAATCAAGAAAACACACTACAGGGCCAAACTAGTGAAACATCATTCATTCATGAGTATTTGGGCTCCTGTAGTGAACATGGGTGTTTAAATATGTCTTTGAGATCCTGCCTTCAATTCTTTTGGATAAATGCCTGAAGATCAGACTGGTGGGTTATATGTGAATACTGGCTGTACTTTGCAGAGAGACCTCTGTATGTTTTCTACACAGCAGCTGTTCAGTTTTGCATTTCTGCCAGGACTGCCCAGCAATTCTATTTTCCCCATTTTTCCCTCTCACACTTGTTACTGATTGTGGGTAGGGGGGTGGTGAATAGTGACCATCTTAATAGGCACGAAGTTGTGACTCAATGACATTTCTATTTGTATTCGCTAATGAGAAGGGGTACTGATCACCTTGTCATATTTTTGTTAGCCATTTGTAGATCTTTGGAGAAAGGTATGTTTGAGTCCTTTGCTCACTGTCTTCCTGGGCTTTGAGTAGAAACATTGACTGGACTTTTAAAAGTTAAATCTCCTTCACTTTTGATAGACCTATTAGAGAGTAATAAATCTAGTCCATTCAAAGTCTGGCAACATATTTTACCAAAAATGGCTGATGCTAGGCATCCTTACAGGTGATAAGGAGGGGAGGGTGGTAGCAGCTCTGGGTGGATTTGTAATTTGCCGTATGCTTTTACCTAATACTGTTAAACAGCAAATTAAGATGAAGTTATAGAGGGCTACACTTTAGAGGAACTGCCTGTTTGCTTTATCAATGACGATTTCCTTATCCCTCTTGAAGCGGGCTGAGCCTAGGGACTAAAGCCATCCACTCAAATCATCAGTTGAAATTTATAGATAAATACTAGAATTTGCATTTTGGCTGAAGAAAGACCTTGCTCATAGAATTTATGATTTACAAACTGCAAATGGTGATATAACTCATTCCGTTCCCCTTAAGGAATGTTAATACATTCCGTTGGCAAGTTCACGGTTCAGGTGGAGCATGCACAACATGGTGAAATTGCCCTTAGAACATCATATACAGCCTTCCAGCCAGCCCCATTGCAGCTTCCACTGTCAACACTCAGATAGAACTAAGCACATCACGGACCGCTCTTGCTCACCATGGTTACAAAACACTACATGATGTCTTCTACTCTAAAGACGTGCTTCCTGTTTTGAGAGACGGAGAGACATGCAGAGGCGGAAGATGGGTAAGGGAAAGGACGAGCTATGTGTCTTTAAGACTGAAGAGAAAGCCAGGTTAGAATGAGACATTTCAATCCATAGTGCCAAGGTGGGGCTAGGGACTGTGCATGTCTGGCAAGCACTCCAACCCTACCCAGCACCCTCAGCTCGCCAGCTTGGTTTCTGTGCTACAGAAGTAGACCTGGGAGTGCTAGGATCCACCCCATTTCAGAGTAGAATGAGTGCTCCGTCACTGGAGTTACCTGGCAGTGTTTACACAGAGGCCGGTGGGTCTCATGGTCCTCCCAAGGTTCTCTGATTTTATAAACTTGAGTCAACAGATCTTATCCAGGGCCCTACAAAACTCCTAACTCTGACAAATCAATGCCAAGTCAACGAATCCCGAGTCTCCCTCACACCACCAGATCCACTGTTAGTCTTTTTCTGTTCAGCCATGCAGAAGATGACGTCTGTGAGCGCTATCAACGGGCACCCTGATCTCTGGCTTCCACAGCTAGTTGGAGAGAATGGCAGTGGATGGGTGCAGGGAAAACACGCAGGAGACACATTTCTTTTTCTCCTGGCTCCATGTTCCTGATAATTGTTTAAGCAATTAGCCAAACTCCACTTGTCCATCTGTGCTATTTGTTTCCTGTCAAAAGCATGAATGATAGCTACCATCTCAATAGCAAGCATCACTGTGGAGAGAGTATCAAGATTCTGTATCAAAAAGACTCAAGAAGAGGTTCAGGGTTTAGGACCATGGGCTGCTCTTCTAGAAGACTTGGGTTCAATTCCCAGCACCTACGTGGCAGCTCACAACTGCCTGAAACTCCAATTCCAGGGAACCTGACACTCTCACACAGACATAAATGCAGGCAAAACTCCAGTGCACAAAATACAATACAATACAATACAATACAATACAATACAAAACAGAGGCAATGAGCATTTCATATTGGCAAAGGTCCAAAGAGTTATGCTGTACAGTAGGTCAACAAGTGAGCACAGCATAGGCATAGTTAAAAATCAACAGGGCCTGGAGAGTGGTTAAGAACGTGGAGTAGCGCAAAGGAGCTCAGTTTAGTCCCCAGCCCTGGTGTGGGTTGGCTCACAACCATTTATAACTCTGCCCTCGGGGAATCTGATTCCTTCTCCTACATTCCACGGGCACAAGAACTCATAGACTACATATGCAGATCCACAGGTTTACCCATAATTAAAAAAATAAAGCCAGCATTTATTTTTACAGTGCATATAATAAAACTGGAGCAATACAGAGAAGAATAGCGTGACCTCTGTGCAAGGATGCCATGCAAATTTGTGAAGCATTAAATATTCAAAACCAACACCAACACCTAAGGACAACAACCACCTGGCCTTAAACTAAGCCACCATCGTCACTAGCAACACCAAAACCCACATTATTTTCTGAAAATATAACATAGGTGAGCAGTTTGTTTGGGGCCACTAATATTTATTTCTTTGTTAAAAATACATAGAGACTAGGAACTAAAGTACATTTTAGAAATCTACAGCACTAAAATAGCTCTTCTAGAATGCCACAGACTACAAAAGATTTGTCTCCATTCCTCGCCACCATCCAGCTCACTGTAATGTTCAATTTTGGTTTAAAGAAATGGCCGAGTGACAAATTGCCTCGCAACAGGTCTTCTATGAAATACAGGAGAAGGCTGCTGACAGAGTGAGTTAAAAACTGCAGTGTTCGCAATCTGGAAAACATCTGCCCTGCCTAGAGTGGTAAACTACCCCACTGTCAGAAACAGCCTGTGACAAAGCAGAACCCAAGGGGGGAGTTTGTGAGGTTGATGGGACAAGTCAAGGCTACTCAAGTACAGAACCCAACATCTTGCCCTTTGGCAAATTGTTGCAAGCCCAGGGGCTAAAAGGAAAGGCGAAGGCAATGGGCCAGGTACAACCACTTCAAATGCAGCCCCTTGGATTACTGCTTTTCTCACAGTGAGAGCTGACGAAAGCTGGACTGCTGCTTAGGATCCCAGCTTGGTAGGAGCAAGACCTTTACATACGGAGAAACAGATAACACCTGGCAGGTTTGATGCAGTCAAAGAGAGGGTAGGGGTTTGAACATGTAAACACCAGCACAGGCAGAGTTATGCCTCCCCATACATGGTTCCCCCAAACGGCAAATTTCTACCCACCTCAGCCATTAGAGGGCAGAACCAGTGGAGAATGGAGAAAGGGAGCAAACAGCTACAGGGAAAAGTTAGAGCTTTCTGAAGGGCTCTCCAAGAGTAGCCCCGACTAATCTACTCCAGAGTTGAGCAGAAACGCTGCAAACTGACTCAGTGAAGCTATGCCCAGGTGCGGGTTGGAAAGAACACTGACACAATGTTTCCTTTTCAGTTTTGTTTCTCATTAGTTTCTGCCTCACAAGGGGCTCATGGCCTGGAAGGTGGCCAGGGAATAGAGGTGAGACACAAGCAGTGAAACTCTGCAGGCAGGATCTGTAGAGCAAGACCAGCTCTGAAAACTGGACGTATCAGGAGACTAGAAATGGGACACAGTAGAGAAAAGGCAAATGTCAATGTCATTACACATTACAACTATAGGTTCATTCTCACATCCTTGGAGTTGTGAATAAAGAAATCAATGGACAAAGGCACAGGGATCAGGATGGTGAAAGAGCAAAGGAAATGGTAAGGAAATGACCACTCCTCCAAAGGAAGCCTGAGTTTGCTCTTGAAACAGGTTTGGCATGGCAGACAGAGGGCAGGAGCTGTCCAGTGACCCATTTTACCTTAGGAAAACAAATATCTCCTTAGTCTCTCCATCGTTAAAATGAAGATAATCTCTTATCTTGTAGTTACTAAGAGAATGAAATTAGCCAATACAACATAATTTCTTGAGTACCAATTGAGTCTGAAGCCAGACACTGGTGTATGAATGTAGCAGTCATCGTGATGATACCAAGCACAAATCATTAGTTTGCAAATTGTAAAGACAGCAGACATGGTGACAGGGCCTAGCTAACAGGGGTCAATGCGATTCTACCCTTCTAATTTGATTCTCTTACTAGATTATACTGTTTCCTTAGGGCCTGGTCAATCTAACCCATTCAAGTTGGAATCACAGAAGCTCAACTCAGACTGGTGTCAGTGAGGGACTGGCTTTCTAATGTCTGGGACATGAATGACAGACAGGGAGCATGAGAGGTTAGGTCTTATCATTCATCCTTGAAAGAGAAAAAGCCTCCTGTAGAAATTATCCATGTATTCTAATGCTGAGAAAATGCTCCCAATCCTGCCAAGGCAAATCTCTGAATTCTAAATAGCTGTATCAGGCTGAACTTGATTTTATATTCTATTCTAGAGTGAAAATGCACAGGTGGATCTACCTTTAATGAACTTCGAGTGTTGGTATTTTAGAAAGTTGCAACAAACGCCCACATTTTCTGCTTAAACTTACGCTATTTCTTTTAGACTTAGTTGAAACTAAAACAAAAATGTTCAGTTGGAAAACGAGAAATCCCATGATAATTTTGAAATTTCCTTAACGTTGACCAAACTAGAGAATGCAAGAACATTCCCTTGAAATTCTATCCTACTTGAGACATGGAAGGAAAATGACTCATTTCCAATCTGCCCCACACCATAGAGCTCATTGAAAGATAAAGAATCATTGTAAATTTCTTACACTTATATGTGTGTGCACATGTGTGGGCACATGTGTATGCATATACACATACCATGGCATGTATGTGGAGGTCAGAGCACAACTTGCAGAAGTCTTTCCACCATGTGGGTCCCAGAAATGGAACCTGGTAACAAGATCTTGTCAGTCCAAGAGTTCTTGAGCTGTCTGTCTCTCTACATATGCTCACATACGTGAGTATAATCATACATATAGTCACAGAACTTAGAAGACTGACTGTAGGTAAGATGTGGTTTTACTTTTTAGCTATGTGACCTTGAACGAAGTATTTAACATCTTGGAATCTCAGTGTGTGTGTGTGTGTGTGTGTGTGTGTGTGTGTGTGTGTGTGTGTGTGTGTATTTAATGTCCTTATTCAGAGGATATAGAATTACTTGTTCTGAGGTGATGGATATAAACTCCTAGTTTTTGGCTAATTCTAAGGACAATAAATGGCTAGTATATTACTACTGCATATTGTCATTCTGTAGTCTATAATTATATAGTCTAGAAAAAAGGTTCTTTACTCTGCCACTGGCATTATTAGCATCATTCTTTACATGGCTATTCTGGATATCTTAGTGTACCTCATATATGTCAATACCTCATCTTCTACTCCCACGATCATAGTGATAACCAAAATGTCTGCAGTCATTGCCAAGTGTTCTCTGGATGGCAAATTTGCCCCTGATTGAGAAACACTGGTATAGAACAAAGAACAATGGTCCCAGAGGAGGGAGACTGGGCTTCTGTTAATTGGTGAACTTGGGTGGGTCTTATCCCTGCTCTGAGCTTTGGTTTCTCAAACAGTAAATTAGGACTGGAGTGTCGTGGGTAGCCCAGCCCATCAGCAGTGCCTGACTAACATGCCTGAGGCTTTAGGTTGAGTGCTGAGCACCAAGAAAGGAAAGGAGACAGAGTGGGAGGAAATAGTGTTGGAGAATTCTCATTTATCTTTTATGGTTTTTACAAGGATGTAAGAAAAACATTTGGGGTTCTCCCTAGCTGTTACAAAAGTAGGGTTCCCTTGTAATCACTCTGTTAGGGTGGACCTGGAAGGGCTTATGGGAAGCCTTGATGTTTGCTGGCTTTCTTCTGACTTCCAGGCTAGGGAGCCACTGCACCTTAGCCGCTCTCCAGTCACGTGACAAAGATTCTCTGTTCCTTTAATGGGTGCATATGAGGCTGAGATTGAGATGTTCTTTCAAAATAGACAAGAGAACTTTAAAAAATCCTAGGTGGCAGAAACTGTCTCACCTCTATATTTAACGTTCACCTAAATTTACAGCTCTTGGGCATGAACTAACCAGTCCCAGGAATTGTGACCAGGCTGTCTGCAAACTGACATCAAGAAAGAAATACACTATGTCCTTCCAGCCTCACTGACTGATATCACAAAATGGTGAGTTATCACGACAGTGCCTTCCTTAGCAAAGTCTAGAACCTGCACAATAGAGTCCAGAGACTGAGCCTACTGTGGTTCTCGCATATTTGTAAAATTGTACTTGGTAAAAAACTTCTAGATAAGGGCCAGAGGAGTGTCTGTCAGAAGAACACAACCTTGAGTTTGGTCAGAGCTGCAAGCCAGAGATGAGGGCTTCAGGTTTACCCCTGTTAGTGTCTGGCTGTTAAGTTCCAGACAAGTCCTTTGACCTTTCTGAACCTTAGCAACATGTACCAAAACCACTTTCTCCATATCATGACTATGGACTTTAAATGGAGATGCAGTCCTACTATGTGCATCCTGAAGGCACATAGTAGGTGCTCTACAGATAAAAGCAACCTGAGATATCCTAACAGCACTTGAGTCCTTAGATAAGATTATAAATGAATCTTCCAGTTTGGGGGCCAGTGACTTTCTGAACAGCCTCAGCTGGAAACTAAAACACAGACGTCAGTTAGAAAAAGCCACGGCTGATTGTGCATGTTTGGAAACTCCCAACGCTCAGAAGATGAGGCAGGGAAGTTTTTGAGTTCAAAGGCAGCCTGAACTACATAAGAAGACACTGTCTTGAAAACAGAAAGTAGGACTGGAGAGATGGCTCAGCAGTTAAGAGCACTGACTGTTCTTCCTGAGTTCAATTCCCAGCAACCACATGGTGGCTCACAACCATGAAGAGGGATATGATGCCCTCTTCTGGTGTGTCTGAGGACAGGTACAGTGTACTCATATAAATAAAATAAAATAAATAAACCTTTAAAAAAACGGAAAGTAATTTATCTAAAGGGCAAGGCATTAATTATCCAGGTAGAATGAATAATGTATTCTATTAGTATTTGGTTCAGGTCCCACCAAAGTTCTTTTTCTGTGATTTTCATCCTCTATGGAAAAAGCTGACTAAGCTCTGGAGTCACCCTTGAGTTTTCTCTAGTCCTCCACATCTGACCAACCAGTGGCCCTGATATCACCAGTTTCTAGACACACCCTCAACCTACCCACAGGTCACTGCCTCCTCCACCTCTTTTCCTCCAAAAGTTGTCTGTTTCAGCACATTGAGCTGTCAGCCTTCTGCTCAGAAGAACTCATTGCTTGCCCACGAGCCCAGCATCAGGCTACCATCCCACAATGCCTCTATTTCACCAGCCCTCTAGACCATTACCTTTGGGACCTCATCTATTCCTCCTTGCTCTGGGTCCCACTCCTCATCCTTTCCAGATGTGCTAGGCATCTCTCAGGGCCCTGCCCATCCTCACTCCCTGATAAGTGTGTAGTAGGTTTACGACTAACGCCTCTGAGGAATGGCTTGCAGTATCATCCGTTCAGACACCCAGCTCCTTAGGACTATGTTCTCTGTCTTCTGTGACTGCCTGTTTTGTTCAGTCCCACTCTAGCTGTGGCTCTGGCTTTCTTAGCAGTGGCATCCCAGCTCCCTAACTGTGCTGGGAAGCCCAGTCTATCAGTGCATGGAGCACAAAGTTGAATCAGTTCCAAAGTAGCTCCAAGCTCTAGGGTTTTCTCATCAGCATTTCCACCCTCTCTTATACTTTATAATCATCCAATAGATGTGGACAAAGTGACAGCAACTCCACTTTCCTTCCGGACATCCATATTCTTCTGCACTGTTAGTGGCCAAGACAAAGATCACAATTTAGTAGAGTGCCCTGGGTCACTGAGCAATGACTACAGATTCATCCTGCTTCCTGGGTGATTTCACTGAGACAGACAGTTTCCTCACTGCTTCCAACAGACCCGCGTGCCAAGACAGTTTCTGTGTCTATGGACTTCCTGGGGGAAAGGCTCTTTTCTCCAGGAATGACTATGATTGGCTCTCTGACCCCATGCCTCTGGGGAGCTGGCACCACACACCACAGAGCACTGCTGTGCAATGACTTCAGGTGTTCCTTGAGAGTGGCACTGGTGCCTGTGAGGACCTGTATGTACAGACAGCTAGGCTTATGCACGATGGAGACAGTTTCTGCTCGAGAGACCATGATCAATAGAATTCATCCTCCTAGGCCTTCTACATGGGGACCTGGATATTTGAAAGGTGACTGAATACATTAGAGCCAATAACTTTTATTTACCACATGCCGGGATGTCGCACAGGTCAGACTTAAAGTTTTCATCCAAGGTAAAGCACCAGGGAGCTTCCTTCTGGTTGCCAGGGTTGCGGCAGTAGGAGTGGCCTCCGTTGAGCTCCGGAAAGCGCAGTGCAGTGAAGCTGTGTGTGTGTGGGTACTGAGAATTCCAAGGTTGGCACTGGCGTCCTGACTTGGTCACACTGACGGTTCCCCGGTAGTCTACACCTGTGCTGTTGTAGCATTTGTGATCTGAAAAACACGAAAGAAAAACCCAGACTGCTAGTAAGAAACAGAAGGGGGAATTGTCCTCCATAGCAAGTTTGGCTGTGGGGAGGGGCGGGCTAAAGACCTTGGACTTCCTGATTGTAGGTCAGTGGGGGGAGTGTACTAGGCTTGGACTCAGGGTCTGCCTAACGCTCACATTCCTGAGAGGATTTAAAGCTTATGCTTCAGGAATGAAATGACCCTCTGCAGTGTTATTAACTTGGGAATACAGGAAGAAATGGGATTGAGGAGGCAGCTGGGGCACAGGAGTGATTTCTCATGGTTCAGGAGTTAGTGCTTCAAGAAGATTCAAGGCAAACTTTTTCTTCCGTTCAGACTGGGCCGGGATGTGGGTGATCTTAGAAAGTCTAGAGATACTTATGGGAAGTCTACCTGGGGCAGTCTGTGTTTTAAGTAGGAGTAGGGCTGTTTGTACTGGCCTGGGCTGCCAGTGAGAAAGCAGGCTCTCTTCCATGGTCCTTCAGCTGGCCACAGGGTAAGAAATAAACGCTATACAGTAACTACAAAGTGGCATTAACTACCAAAGAAAATTAATTCTAGATGTAAGACAAACAGGCAGAGGGAGAGCCTACTGTCTGAAGCGGGGACAGGACAGGAGATGGGGACTCACATGCATGTGTATTTTTCAAGCGTGGTCCAGCATATACAACATAAAAATGAGCACACCTCATACCTCCCCAGGGTTGTACAGACTCATGCTTTCTACAACTGTTATCTCCAAGTGAGCTCCACAACTCTCAGGCTGTCTCTCCCGCCACTGCAGCCTCAGAACCTCATTTGCTTCATGTGTCAGTGAATCTGTCTTCTAGACACTTCGTATAGCTGGGATCACGTAGTGGTTCCTTGTGTTAGCATTACATTTTCAAGTTTCACACAGGTGTGGCATGTGTCTGCATTTCCTTCCTTTCGCAGATGGTATGTCCATACATGGACATACCATCGTTTATTTTATAAAAAAGGCAGTTATTTTGGGACAAGGTCTCTACTCTCTCAGGCTGGTCCTGAGGGAAGGACGGCTTTGAACTGATGATCATCATGTCGCCATCTTGAGTGCTGGGACTACAGACATACATCACTCAGTTTATGTAATTCTGGAAATGAACCCAGGGCTCTGGGCTCCTTTTGTAGATATTTCTATCACAAACATTGATAAAACAAATTTATTTTGATTTTTATGCATTTGCGTGTTTTGCCTGTCTGTATATGTGTGCGTTGCATTCATGCTGGTGCCTATGGATCCAGAAGAGGCCATTGGATCTCCCAGAGCTGGACTTAAGGACAGTTGAGCTGCCAGGTGGGTGCTGGGAGCTAACCCTGGGTCCTCTGCGAGAGCACCAAGTGCTACTCCCTGCTGATAATCTCTCCAGCCTGCGTTGTGAACAGTTTTTACATGAATTTCCATTTGAAGCTCTGTTTCTAATTCTTCCAATTATGCGTTCAGGAGTGGAATTGCTGGGCCATTTAGTAATTCTGTGTTTAAGTTATTAAAAAACCAGATCCTGTCTTTCATTTTATTTTACTTTATTTTATTTATCTATTTATTTTTGTCTTCATGAAGCTTCTTTGAGGCGATTCTCTCTAATCTACTGCAGACCGCTCAGACATGGTATTCAGCTCACCAGAAGGTCAGTGGTCAGCGGCTGCTGTTGCTGCCCCAGTATGAACTGTTACCGCGTGTCAGCGCCAGACCCACCACTTACTTTTGTTTATAGGATCTGCCATGGGGATGCCAATCCGAATGCAGTTCGCAGCTTCTGGGCTCTCCGGCTGAGGGAGATCCTCACAGTTTGGCAACTTCAGCCTCATCAGAATCATGGGATTCGATCTGGCAAAAATGTACTCTGTCTGACACAGGACGTTTTCCAGCACTTCACATTCATCACGACACAGGTCTCGGGGCTTGGGGACAGATGAGGTTTCGTCACAGTATGGGAAGGCATAGTGGCACAGGGAGGGGATGGCGAACTGAGAGCACTTATCAGATAAATGGCTGGAGGTGCCAATCATGGTGAAGGCAGCTGAAAAACAAACAGAGCGATTAACTCCCAGGGGCCAGGGTTTATCTCTGCCGTGATCCAGTCAACAGATACCAGGGAGAAACCCACTGCGGGGAATCTGCTGGGCTGAAGCCCACGAGGCCAAGGGAGGGAGATTCATTTCAGATGTCTAAGCAGCTCACTTTCACTGGCTTGAAAAAATCATTTTGACTACAAAGTTAGAAAAACAGGATTGAATTACATATGTACCATTTCCTAATAAAAAGAATTAATTGGGTTAAAGTACAATATATTTTTCTTTGTTCCACTCTCTCTACAGAGAGAGTGTTTCACCCTGTACTTTTTTTTTTTTAAATTAATTTTCTGAGGCTCTATGATATCTGACAGTCCAAGGTCAAGCTTGTTTCAGGCAGGGGTGAGGGGAACACTACGCTGTCAGACGGCAAGAGTTGCCTGGTGGCTTTGGACTATTTGCTTCAGTTCACCGTGGCTTGAATACTTTCTAGTCCATCTTTGGAAAATGAGGCAATACACCAGAAGACCACAATTCAATTGTCCCAGTGTGCATCCCGAGATCTTGGGGTGTGTTAGCCTAACCTCACACTGTACAGGGCATTGTCCCTGTATGCACTGCAGGATCACGGGGTCTGTTAGCCTAACCTCACACCGCAGGGCACCTATACCAAAAAGCACCAGCCCTGTGGGCCCCCGGAGGCTGGTTACGCTGTTTCACAAAGTGCATTCCTTGGAACATTAAGCCAACAGCATATTAAAGGCTTCTGAGAAGGGCCACAGAGGCTAACAAGTCTGGGAAACATTGGATCAACAAAATGAAATGAGTTATTTTTCAAAAACAAAAGGGAACTATAACACTTTCCAGCAAGCTGATACCCACTGAACATGTCCAAGAGAGAGCTATTATACATTGTTTACCAAATATTTATATCAGAACGCCATTTATTCCATGTGTATCCTTATTTTAAAGTGTGTCCAAATGCTCTTGTACTGGGTGGAAACCTTGGGCCCAGTGTCTCCTCTTTATCCAGCCGGTGTCTACTCTTGTTCTCAAAATCCCCGAGGGCTTCAGCAAAAGCAACTCCACTTCCTGTCCTTGTTTTTGGTTCAACAGTTCCCCTCAGCTGCTTCTCAGTTCCGTCAAGTTACACAGAGAACAGAGTTTCTGGCCCTTTCTCTCTCCCGTGTTTCTGTCATGGATTTGTCTGTATCTCTCTTAAAATCCTCAAGTAAAAAATTTGTGAAATGGTGCATGGTGGCCCACAAACCTCCCCCCTCTTTATTAGGAGGTGTTTCTCGGTAGTGCTCATGGAGAACAGGAGCTTCCTGATGTCTCTGGAACAACAGCTCTTGGATGAATGTTCTAGTCCAAGTATGTTCCTCCCTAGTTTACACCATACTGCTTCCAAACACAAGCTCTGCAAGGGTAGGTACACACCTGGCTCCTTTACGCTCTTATATCCCCAAGTGTCCAGTCTGGTCCCAGCATACTGAAAGCACTCAGTAATATTTATTGAGTGTTTGCACGAATGTGAGACTTCTCGAAGCTTCCTTTTCCTCCAAGACTAACCTCTAATAAATTATTTTAATGTAAATTCCAGAGCACAGAGATCACATCTTATGCCTCTTTATGGTCCCACTCCCAACCCTAAGCTTAGCCTAATTCTCTGTCAGGAAAGAAGCCCAGAAAAAACTTCTGGCAAGAAAAAATAGTTAAGGAAGGCTAAGTATCATTTCTTTGATGTTACCTACCTGTGATCTGATTTTCTATTTCCCCCTGCATATGCAAAGACTCCATATACACAGTGCGGTTGCCAATAAATCGTGCACATGCAATGCCTCTGTATGGCTGACAGAATCCATCTTCTTCATACTCGTCTCTAAAAACAAAGCACAAGGATTCTTAGCACAGAACTACCCCCACAACACACTATCCACTCTGGCTGCCCAATGCTCGAACTGGTCACAAGGGGGCGCAGTTGGGCGCCATAAAATCATAAAATGAGGACTACACTTACAGAATCTTTTTTTTTTTTTTTTTAAATTCAGTTCTCAAACATCCCTTAAAACATCTGTTGGTCACGTTGGTCAAATTTCCTACACCCCCAGAAAATCATCCTGATGCGCAAAATCATCCTTAAATATGGGAAAGAACTTTTATTTTTGCAGCTGGTAGTGGGCTGGAAGATGATGTAGCCCTGAGAGGGAAGAGGAAGCAAGCTGGAAATCTGGGCACATGCTCTACAGTTTTTTGTTTTTGTTTTTTTCTAAGTGCAGATTATTTCTGCTCCATTTGCTACAAAGGCGTGCACACATTAGCCACAAGATCCACACCAACTGACATGTCAATTAGGAGATCCACAGGGTAGGAAACTGGTAGAGCTGGGAGGAAAGGAGGACAGTTGAGGTTCATGGCTCCTCACCGGGTAAGACTTGTTCTGCCTATCTACAAGAGGCCAGAGCAAGCCATGAACAAAAGATTTGAGATCAGCCATTAAATCCAAGGAACTCTGGAGCAAACATCAATAAACACTTTATCTCTGTGACCCTTAAAACTTAAAAAAAAATTAGAATTTTTCTGCTTTTAAATTATAATAATAAATAGACAATGGAAGCAGATTTTTATCTTGAAGACAGGGGACACCAGGCAATGACAAGAAAGCTGCAGTGACACAAGTCACAGGGCAGGAGACCAGGATTCAAGATGGACATTCCACTCCCACCAAAGTCCTCAGTGGGGATGCACAAGACACAGAGGGTAGGGCCAGAGAGCGGGATAACAGATGTGGGCTGCCATGAAGACTCCCTGGTACATTTGTGAGTTCACCTTTACCCCAGTTCTTCTCCTCTGGCCAATGTCAATGCCCATTTCCACGTAAGCCTCTTTTGACTTCTAAGTTAGAAGACAGGGTACCAAAATGCTCTTCCTGCGTTCTCTAGGCAGGCTGGTCCAGACTTGTGCATCATGGTCCTTGCCTTTAAAACAGAGGTTATAACTGACCTCTTTGCCCTATAGGTATAAGCTATATAACCCCATTAAATAATATAAATGTTTATTATTTGTTTGTATATTAATTTAGCAGGGCTGGAGATGGAAGTTGGGTCTCATACAAGCTAGGTAAGTAATTAGCACTGAGCTATGGCCCCAGACACAATGATTTTGTTTATGAGTAGTCTTGATATGTTGTCCAGCCACACTTTGAAGGTATAATAGTTCTACTGCAGTCTCTCAAGTGACTGGGAGCTACCATGGTGCTATAGAAGTCCCTTGAGACTGCAGAGTTAGTACATTACTGTCACTAACATTTAAGTGAACTTAGAGGACACTCATTCAAAAGGGAGACATTTGCTAAGTGCTTATTTTTCCTTTTCTCCTTTATTGTTTCTCTTTCTTTTGTTTCTCTCTTTGTTTCTTCTTTCTTTGTTTCTCCCCTTCCCTTCCCTGCCCTTCCCTCCCCTCCCCTCCCCTCCCCTGCCTCCCTCCCTCTGTCTCTTCCTTCCTTCCTTCCTTCCTTCCTTCCTTCCTTCCTTCCTTCCTTCCTTTCTTCTTTCCTTCCTTCTTTTCAGTATGGCTGTGAGCAGAGTTATGGAGCCTACCTACGGGTTTCCTATTCCTACAAGACTAGCAGGCTCAGGGTAGCTGCCAAATTAGTGAAAAACTATGAAACGGTTTCCTACACAGAGTCTCTAGATGAATCAGTTTGAAGTTGAAGATGAGTTGAACGTCTTAGGTTCGTCCTAAGATATTATGTATGATAAAGCCTTGGAAACTTCAAACACATGACCAATGAGCGCACCATTTGCTTGACAAAAGGACCTGCAACTCCAGGGCTGCACAGTCCCTCATGAACCCCGCGTGTTTGCTTTCATAAATCCTACAGTAATGGTGAAGCCCTTTTTTGGCTTAAACCTTACCTGGGTTGTAAAATTAACCCAACTTTTATTGGGTAACTAATACCATAAACCTATAGGGACAAAGAAGGCTCTGGATGACCTCGAGTTGGTTTCTGGAAACCTAAGTGTAGAGACCAGGGTCTGCCCGACCCACACCACCCCTGCTACCCCAGGCCTTGCTCTCCTGTTCGCCCACATTAGTAGAGCCAGGATGTTTAAAGCATTGTTGTGAGAACAGTTTTCCCTCCCTGTGTTAAACTCTTAAGGCTCTCATTTATATCTCTTGGGAGGACAAAATCTTGGAGCTGCCCCCAGATATAAATCCCTAACCCACTACCCCAGATATAAATCCCTAACCCACTGGGAGTTCCTATAGTTTATGAGTGAGGCTTAGGCTAAACTTCTTACCACTTTTCAAGTTCAAGACTCCTGAAAAGACTGAATATTTCTTCTTTTACAAACTAAAGAGAGAGGCAACTCATTGGCTACCCATTTCCTATCGCCTGTTCACAGTCGCAGGTGTGCTGGATTTCTTTTTAATGCCCAGAACTTCTGCAATTTTGGTCAGTCTCTCTAGGACAGAGATTTTTTTTTTTTTAAATCCCAAACCAAAAACAAGCAAGTGAGCATGCAATGCGTCTGATCGACTTTCAGCCTTGACTGCATGCAACACTTTCTGCGGGAACGCTCAAGACGGCTCAGCTGCTGTAGCTGCTACCTACAAGCTGGCCCATCTGAGCTCTACTGACCCTTGGAAGCCCCCTGTCCCACCACGAAGGAAGAAGAAGGAAGCTGATTTTACAATGTTGTCCTCTAACAACAGGAATGTGGTAGCATGCCTACCCACACACATAGCAACACCACCACCACCACCACCACCAACAACAACAACAACATCTCTTCTGGAAGCTTTGAAAAGATCAGTGCATAGGGCTGGAGAGATGGCTCAGCAGTTAGGAGCACTGACTGCTCTTCCAGAGGAGCCTGGTTCAGTTCCCAGCACCCACATGGCAGCTCACAACCGTTTGTAAGTCCTGGTTCCAACACCCTCACACAGGTATACATACAGGCAAATCATCAACGCACATAAAATAAAGTTGAGAGAGAGAGAGAGAGAGAGAGAGAGAGAGAGAGAGAGAGAGAGAGAGAGAGTTCAGTGCTTCCTAGTCCTTGGACCCCACCTCCCACCTATGAGGTCAGACTGTCTGTGGCTGAGCCTCTAGAATCTACTTTGCTCCAAGTAACGCCGCCCAGCTCCTCTCCTTCTTTATGGGGGGACCATTCCAGCTCAGGGAAGTTAAGTGATTCCCTGGGATATGCAAAGTTGGGAAGTGACAGCCAGGATTGAAACTGCACTTACAAACCCAGGCCACTTTACTATGTTGTCAGGTATGTAACAGTTCTATGCCCAGGGACTGCGGGGAACTAAATCCATTCACAAGACTTTATAGCAAGTTTTCATTCTGTAGGAGGCCCTGCGTATTTCACATGCTTGTAAAATATATGTCAAGCCATTTAATAGACAGGATTATGAAGAATGTAGAGGTGTGAGTGCTCCCATTTTGGACAACTGGGAGAACGTGAGGAGGAACAGCTACATGCAGCAGCTCTGCCTTCCCCTTATAGTGTGAGGAGCTGCCGTGGGGGCGGCTGGTCTCCTAACAATCAAGACCCAGCCACCCTTTCCTTTGCATTTAGCAGTGGGCTACCACCTAGCATGCACTTCTCGTGATCACGTCCCTTGTTCCCCACTTAAAAACAGAATGCACTATGGTAGCACAGTCAGGGCACTGTCATGGGCCATGCCATGATCCATCAGGAAGCCAAGGGCATTGGAAACACAGTGTTGCCACCTGGATGCTGACTGATGCTGGGCAATGGGTGTCCTGCATCTCTCAAAGGTCCTTCAGAACTGATGCTGGGGCCTCAGCTTTGACCACCAGCCCAATTCCTGTGTGGGATCCAGCAGAGGAAAGGTCTGTCCTTCTCCAGTGTGAAGGACACGGGACTGCACAAAGGGAGAGAGCAGCGGGTGGACTGTCTCTCCAGGATGCTCCGGGGCGAAGGAAGGCAAGGCTGCTGTGGGAGGTACCACCCAGTGCTGGCCAGTTTGCCTGCTCCTTCCTGCTCTGCCAGCTACTCTTGCAGCACACTTTTCTCCTAAAAATTCCAACCCATAGTGAGCTGCTCTGTTTGGAGAGTTTAGACTCTCTTTGAACTCTGGGATGCTCTCTATTAATTTTTTATCTTTCCAATCACTTCCACTCAGACACATCTTTGGAACTCTCCGGGAAAAGTCAGGGATCTCCCATCTTTCTCTAACACCTTGATTACACCATCCCCTAAATCCTCATTTCATATTAGAACCATCACTCTCATCATTAGAGTACTCACTCTACCATGGCCCATGGGCTGGAGGGGACTGAGCTAGAGTGACCACCCTGGAACTCTTCTTCAGACTCCGTCATAATGCAGGGGCAAGGACAAAGGCTATCTAGTAGGCAGCCACTGAACGGATTCTGGATGATAAATTTCACCCTAAGAGTTGCTTTGTGGGGGGAGACGTGACCATTTAAAATGTATAGCTTTCCCGAGTGAGAAGAAAATGAATACAGAGGTATTTTGCTAACTCTAGAACATAAGCTAAGAGGTTAAGAATGCATAAAGCCTCATGCACAGCATCCACAGCAGCTCAGGGTGGAAACATCTCAGTGTTAATGAATGAGTGAATGCATCTCTGAGTGAACAGAGAGCATGTGGCCGATAGCTAGAGAGGGACAGTATCTGGCAGGTCCTGAAACCTGCTTTATGTAGAGACATCTACATCATATGCTTGATGGGAAACACTGGGAATAGGCAATTCTCAGGGACAGAAAATAGATTGCCAGGAGCTGGGAGACTGGGGAATCCCTTAACTAGAGATGATGACGTCATACAACACTGTATGAAATTGTTCACTTCAAAATGGTTAATTTTATGTTACGAAAAGTTTTCTAAAATTAAAAACAAAAAGCACTCATGTTTATCTGGGGAACAAGGTAGAAGCAGAACCTTGCCTGGGAGAGGGAGGTGCCTTGGCTTTCAAAGGTCAAGTCAGAGGAGACTCAACTATGCACCCTCACAGAGATACTAGCAACTTGCAGAAAATCAACCGGGGCCTTTGCTTTGAGTCTACTCCCCACCTGTCGCCTCATGGGACAGACTACAAGAGCCAAACACATAGCACTTCTGCTTCCTCCCACCTCAGCCCCCAACAGGCCACCTCAAATCACTGAGATTAAGCTCACGAGGACAATGAAGCCTATACCCTTGAAGGAAACCATGGTGCTAATTGGAGTCAGTGTCCTCAGTGGTACTCTAAGCTGTGGCCTCAGCAAGGGGTGTTTCTACTTATGTGAGGAGAGATTCTCCTTTGTCCCATTAAAAGTAACTCAAAAATACTTTCCAGATGACTGTCATAGCCCTGAACAGGTGTAGAGGACCCTCATGACAGTCTCTTAGTCGGGTTCTCTGATAGCCTCATAAACATGGCAGAGACCCAAGGTTGGTGTAAGAACCAGGACATGTAGTGGTCTCTTGAAAGTGACAATTAGGGGCTGGAGAAATGGCTCATGGGTTAAGAACACTGACTACTCTTCTAGAGGTCCTGAGTTCAATTCCCAGAAACCATCAGATGGCAACCATCTATAATGAGATCTGATGCCCTGTTCTGGTGTCTGAAGACAGGAACAGTGTTCTCGCATATACAAAATAAAATCTTTAAAAAAAGAAAGTGACAATCGGCTACAAAAGGCCACAGAACTAGGTGGGGCTGAAGTGGGGGCTGGGGCTGGAGTTGGGGAGGGGGGAACTATGTCAAGGATTTATTGACAAAGGAATAGCTGAGCAGCTCCACAGGGAAGAGGGACTGAACAATCTGATTTTAAAATGGTCAAGTGATATTCATAGATGTTTTTACTAATGGCTAACAAGTACACGGGGAAAATAATATCACTATTCATCAGAAAAATGCAAAGCCACTGTGAGATAGTGCCTAACTCCAGTCAGAATGAGCATGATCACTAAACAAAAACTCTGCTGAGGATATAGAGAAAGGAGAACTCCCATACATTATCAATAGACATGTAAATTCATGCACTTTGTACATAATAATAATAGATTACTGAAAACTAAAGAGAGAGAGAACTACCATAGGGACACAGAGATCCCACAGCTGGAGATATATATGTATATGTATATGTATATGTATATGTATGTATATATATATATATCTGATGGGAGGGTACGTCTCTCTGTCTGTCTGTCTGTCTGTCTGTCTGTCTGTCTCTATCTATCTATCTATCTATCTATCTATCTATCTATCTATCTATCTATCAATCATCTATCTATCTACCCATCCCTCTATATATCAACCAAGTTTGACTGTTGGTGGATGTGTGTGTGTGAATAGTATTTGAAGATGAAAATTAATGAAGTCCTGCTGTCATTTGTAGTAACGTGGGTTGCAATGAAGGACATAAGAGCACATAAGTTAGGCATACTGCATGCTCCTGCTTTTGCATGGAAGCTAATTCAGTTGAGAATAAAGGGTGGAATTGTGGTCACCATAGATAGGCGGTTGTTTTGGGTGCCATAGAGAAAAGTTGGTGATTGGGTACAGAGCACAGCTAGATGAGAGGAATAAGATCTAGTGTTCTCTTGCAAAATGGTGTGGCTCCAGCTAAGTGATGTATTTTTATAATTCAGTATAGCTAGAAGAAAGGATTTTGAGTGTTCTCAACACAAAACGGAAAGATGATAACTGAGACCCAGGGGTCTGGTCTAATGTATACAGTAGACACTGTATATATGCATTAAGACAATATGGAACACTCCACAAATATGTGCAATTATGTATCAACTAAAATCTTTTTAGGAAGGGTGAAACATGATCTCACTAAAGAATCCAAGTAAGGGGCTCCAAACCATTCCAGGGTAAGCAGAAGCTCGCCAGAGACAGAGAAGTGAAGAATCAATGATAACCAAATGTACTTTCCTAAGTTACCGCCTGTCCCGGAACATTTTCATCTCCCCAAGAGGACTTGCGGGTAACAGGTGCTCGGCATGCTGTCAGCCAGGAGGAAGTGATGTAATAAGCTTTCTTGGCTTTAACAGCACATACCAGGACACACAACTTTTGGTGAAGGGGCATCTGGACAGGTGTAGACAGAAAGCAAACAGGCGGGGATAAGGCGAGGGTCAGTAGTCCCAAGCAGACTTATCTTGAGGTAGTTGCAAGAAGGTGATGGGTGAGATGTGAGAACCTCTAGGTTCTCTCACAGACTCTGCTTTTTAAAAACCAGTCCACATGTGAGCACCAAAGAGAAGGATGTGTTAGCCTACCTGACCCCAAGGGTCAACATTCAAAGTGAGCCAATCACAGCATGTCAGCCCAGGGGCCTGACAGCTCACCCAGGAGACCAGTGGCTATTAAGCTTGGACTCTGTGAGCCCTAATATCCCCCATTGGTCTCTGGAATGCCATCGTGAGCACAAGAAGTTCTGAGGTGACTGTGTCAAGTGCTGTGACTAGCTCCTATCATTGGACGCAGACGGTGAATGTTTGTCCCCTTCACGAAGCTGGACTGAGTTCCATCCCACATCATGGATTTTGCTTTAAAAAAAATTAAATCAAATTTCAAGCTTTTTCCTCCTCTTGGCTAGGAACCATTAAAACAAACAGAAGAACACTGTTCTGCCATAGTTTCCAGAAACACACGTCACAGTGACTGTGTCTAACTCAGTGGTGGGAAGGTTCAGGCCGTGCTTCAGGGTGGGGCTGGGAATTCACGGCTGCAATGTACTTGGAAGGCGAGCAGAATTCCCTGGGCTTGTAGCTCACAAATGTAATCCAAAGGAAAATGAGGCATGTAATGTATTTAGTTCCTATTTAAGGACACACTTAAAACCATAGGACCGCACGGGTGCAGTATTAACAGATAGGGAGATGCTAACGGGAACAAGGGGGCTCTGCTTCTTCGCTTGACCGAGGTTTCCGTGGTCGGGTACATTTCACCTTCTTAGAGGTTCCTGGATGTTTCCAGTTTTCCTGCTGGGAGGGGCTCCTTCATCTCTGGTCAGGCTGATGCCAGGAAGCCAGAGGTGACAGCTGGAGCCCTGCCAAGCACAGGGCCCCCACCTCCTATCAGAAATGCTCCGCTTAAACTTTGGTGTGTCTCCAATAACAAACAACCAAATCACCCCCTAAAATCTCCCAGTGAGGATAACGGGACTTTGGAATATTATGCAACCCGCACAAGCCTGTCTGGGCAGATTTCCTACCACAAACATCACCAGGATTTGATTGGATTTCCCTTGCTTTTTCTTTTATGTCGTTGGCCATGGATTGAGGTACTGGGTTTATGGAAAGAGTGGCAAACGGGACTCAGGAACTTCTTAGAGTTTTAAGGGCATCTTACCGCTTAAAAGTAGGGCAAAGCCCACTCTGTGGTTTTATTTTCTGTTTGCTCTCATCTTTGTCTCCCACTCCTGCTGATGGTAGCTACAAAAGGCTTCAGACAAAGCAATGGAAAGACAAAGGCATATCTAGTCCCTGGAACCCCACAAGGCTACAGAGAGATCACATCAAACGTAGAATGCCAAGAACTTTAAGGACGGAAAAGGTAAGCTCTCCCTGGTAGCCTGGGGTGACCCAGGAAGATGGTTTGATACCCTTTTGATCCAGGGTACCCCAGAAAAGCCATGCAGTTGAAGAGGCTTAGCTCTCCGTGTTCACTTTAAGACCATCTGTGAACCTTGCCCAAGCCCTCAAGTATGTGTTTTCAAAGTGGCACACGTGTGTCACTGCCGACAGGACAATGTGTGCCATCCCAACTGTACAATGGTAGAGCTAGAAAGTATACATAGGCCACGCCATGGGCTTGACTACAGAGCTGGTGGCCTCAAGGCAGTGCTGGAATTTTGCCCCACATGCTTAAGGGTTGTGTAGTCTGCTGAGCCTGTGAAGCTTCTGCTCACCGAGAAAGCTCCTAAACTGTATTCCCTGTTTGTACACAAGGTCTCTGCCATCCTTGAGATGGTCCTCATTAGAAAAGGACAGTAAGTAACACAGAAGAATAGATATTCCATCAGACACTGAAGAAGGACACCTGGATGCTACCCCTCTTCCCTACACATGGACTTGGCCCTTCCCCACTGGCCTTCTTATTCTACTGAGTGGTAGCATCTCGCATCAGTGAACACACTCACTAACTCATGACTCTGCTCAGCTGGCTCTGCATTTTCCTTCAGCTTGTGATAGCAAAATTTCTCTTTAAAAAGCTCACCTCTAGTCTCTAGTTCTCCCATGTGGCTTAGACAGTCCAGTCTTCTGAAGCTTGCCCTTGATCCCAGTGGCCAGCAGCAGCAGCAGCCTTGGACTCAGCTGGCCCTTCCCCTAGGAGGTGCTCTCCTCCCATTGGCTTCCAGAATTCTATTCTTTTTCTTTCATTTGTTTCCTTTGATGGTTCAAGATCCCAGACATGAGAGCTGGGTCCAAGGCTCAGACTTCCTTCTCTTCCTGTCTCTGCTCCACTCCCTTGATCTAAATGGCCAGCTCTCTACTGATAACTCCGCTGAGAACTCAGCCTCCCATCCCCGGTGACTGCCACTCTTTGAGCCTCAGTCTCCATTTTAATATCTGAATGCACTCAAGGATTAATATGTCCAAACGTGAATCTCTAGCTCACTCTGAGACCGTTGTTGAGGGCTTACTCATCCAGTAAATAACTTCTTCCTTCTAATGTTTCTCCATCCCCTCGACACTACATGTCTCTTATGCTTGTGTCCACATGGTCAGCCTATGCTTCCGTCATCTCTCTAGAATGATCTCCCCAGATCTGCCTTGAGTGTTCTTTTCTGGTTGAGAATATCATATATTCTCTCTCTCTCTCTCTCTCTCTCTCTCTCTCTCTCTCTCTCTCTCTCTCTCTCTCTCTCTGTGTGTGTGTGTGTGTGTGTGTGTGTGTGGGGGGGGTTGCGGGGAGGCAGTGGACTGTGTTAGGAAACTTGGTAAGGTTGAGTAGATTCAGAAATCTGGCACCCACCTGAGGACAGTAGAGTTTCTCTACTCCCAACCAGATTCTTAGCCTGGAATACAGAGTTCTTCATGCTAACGAGGTATCTAGATGGGACCTGGGGGTTTAGCCAATGAGCTTTCCTTCCCAAACATTCCTTCCTGCAAAAGGTATTTAATTCCCGGTCTACTCTGAGGAAGTGGTACACACTGAGGCCCATCCTAGACTGCATTATCCCACCCTCTGAGTGGTGAATCTGTGCTTCCCACAAGCCCAGCACCCAATGTCTGCAGACGGTAAATGCAGTCTAGCACCCTGAGTTTCGTCTGCCCAGAATTGTGTGTGTGTGTGTGTGAGTGAGTGAGTGTGTGTGTGTATGAGTGTGTATGCGTGTGAATATATATGTATGAGTATGTATGAATTAGTGTGTGTGAGTTTGTATATGAATGTGAGTGTGTGTGTGTGTGTGTGTGTGTGTGTGTGTGTGTGTGTGTGTGTGTACAGGGCAAACTTTACTCTTGATCAAGAGGGTATGCTCTGAAGGCAGGAAATCCATTTGGCTTTTATTCTAACTCAGGTGGTGACTGTGTCTTTTCCCCATTGGCTGGGGTCTGACCTCAGAGTCTTAATTCAATTGGGTAGTCTGAAAAGAAATGGCACACAGGAAATAAAGGAAAGAGGAAGAGGTCAGTGCTCCAGGCTATCAAATTCTTGGTCCTTTGTGTAAATAAAGGTTTTACTAATGGAGGATGGGGGAGCATAAAAATTTGTAGACGAGTTCTACACTGTTTGGGGGAAAATAAAAAGATTTGAATTCTTTGTCTTAAACAAGTTTTGTAGAATTTGATAGAAAGGACTCATATTTGTTATATCTTACAATCCCTTTGATTTTTTTATAACCCGCCTCTTTTAAAACACTTTTTAAAAATCCTATCTTGAGTAAGAATTGTTGATCGATAATCCTGAGTTAGGCCCCTAGAACAAAGAATTGATTATTCCATCAATTTCATCTGTATGGTTTAAAGTGAGTTCACCTTCCTAGGTGTAGATCCTTGGTAAGGAGGTTGACCTGGAATGTTAGGGAGGACACCCTTCTCCCTGCCAAGCTCTCTCCAGAAGCCTCAGATCTGATCTCTTCCTGGATTCCTGGAACCTTCTTCAAGGCTTCAGTCCCACCTAGATCTGTTGTTACAGAACAGTGGTAGGGGGACTTCAGGACATTGGTCTGTTCACATTTTCTGCTGAAAGGCTTCCCTTCCCAGGCTGAGTCCCCTGCCCTATTACTGCTGCCCTCAGACTTGGCCACTTCTCTTCAGCCACAAGAGAAGCTGTGAACTTTGCTCAGCACCATCACGCCCACTCCGGAATGGTCATTGCTCACGATTCATGTCTAATCCATACAGATAGAAATTTGGCCATTGCTATCTTCCTACAACTCGCTGATAGGAAACAATTATTTGATAAATGAACTAAATCTCTCCTTTTAGTTTTGTTCAGTAGAAGCAAAGAATCTAAGCTCATTTAGAATTCTGTGATTCATAGTCAATTTTTCTATGACCATCTCTCTCCCCACTTAATTTCTCTTACCCCTAGTTTTACCCCTCAGAGGATGGGAGCTTTTAAACACAGCTGATTTTTACCTAATTATTAAGTTAGCATCCAAAGCACTTTTTGGATTTGTCTGCCCCTGGATCAAGTCCCTACCTCCTCCAGCCTATGTATCACTGTTCAATGGAAGAATTGCTCTCCTACTCTATCCTCCAAAGAGCACCAAAGGGTTCTCTATAGCAGAAATTTGTGTCATCCCTGAGGCCAAAGCCTCCACAAATCATACTTCTTGTTCTTAGGTGACTCAAATGAATGTCTTAGCTCATTTGGCTTTCAAGTTAAAACATGTTCTTCTCTTCCTCCTGCATTTCTTCTACCTTACAAGTTACCAACATGTCCTTCGGTGCTCAGTAACACAATACACCTTTATAGATGCTAAAAACCCCTTCCACTTTTATTTGGAGTGTCTTTTGTAGTCAAACCTAGGTATTTATGAAAATGATTTATTGTTCTACACCAGAAGCAAGCAAAAGTAAGATGGCTCTTGCCGGGACCCTCTAAAGGTATATAATCCACATTTCACATTGAAAGGAACTGGAATTCAGAAATCGTTACATCTTGCTCCAAGTTTTTTAATGTTTCCACTTTAAGGAATATTACAAAGCTGACACCAATATATGTGTGTGGTAGTTTGAATAGTTATGGTCCCCATCGGCTCAGGAGTTTGACTGTGTGGTCCAAATGGAGTGACACTATTAGGAAGTGTGGCCTTGCTGGAGTAGGTAGGTCCTTGTTGGAGAAAGTGTGTCACTGTGAGGGTAGAATTGGGGATCTCCTATGTTCAAGCTATGCTCAGTGTAGCACACGGTCTCCTTCTGCTGCCTGCGGATCAAAAAGGTGTCGAACTCTCGGCTCCTCCAGCATTATGTCTGTCTGCACACTGCTCTCTGCTATGCTGAGAAAGGACTAAGCCTCTGAAACCATAAGCCAGCCCCAATGAAATGTTGTCCTATATAAGAGTTGCTGTGGTCATGATGTCTTTTCTCAGCAATGAAACCCAAACTAAGACAGTATGGAAATGGGACCACAAACGATTGAGTGAGAAAGAGAACACAAAACTTACAAATTACATGTCCACATCCAGCTCTGCCTTTAGATGAGTAAAGAGTTCAGATGGGAAAGTTCTATTTTAGTAGATTCCTCAACCTCAAAATTGTCCAGAGGCACAGCAGAGCTATAGCATGTACACCAGGGAGCTGAGAAAACACGTTTGACAAAGGGTTAGCCTTTGCCAACCACACGGTGTGTACTCTTTCCTCCTGTGGGCAGCTCGGACTCAGGCGAGAGAATCTGGTAGAAGATGATGAAGAAGGCTTTTCTGGAGAAGAAGTGAGGGAGAGTTGTGAAGGCAGATAGAGAGCAAGAGTGGGAATGAGAGGGGGAGCAAGAAGATATGGAAGGAAGGGTCCAGCCCCACACAGGCTGGCTTGCTCCACAATCCCTCTATCCAGGGAGGACCGTTCTCACTCCCAGATAATGACAGGAAAAATGCTGGCCAAGTAAGTTCCAAGCTTTTCCAGGGCATTACCTAACTGAAGCAGGATGCTTGCTCCGAACTTGGCATTGCTGTGTGGAAAAGTCACTGGGCTGGAAATCAGAAGAGCGCAGTCCTGCACTCACTTTGGCTGCCATCAACCTTGCTGAGGTCACTTAGCCCCTTTTGTCCTCAGCCACTTCATGTGTGTGCCCTGTAATCTGAACCACACATGTCCTTTCTGATTCCAGTGTTCTTTCCAAGTCGAACATTTCATGGTTACTCTAGTTAAAAAGCTCGGCATGTCCCAGCAAGATGGCCACAGCTGCTTCTGAGCTGGCCTTTCTACCTCCACTCCCATCCCTGGAAGTCCACCCATATTCTTTGCTGTGGTAGAAGGGAACACATAATACGATATTAGATCAACGTTCTCACAACTGTTCCCTGGCTGTCCACTGCCAAGTGCCTTGGTGACAGTCCCACCACATAGTAATCACAGGGCCTGAGCACTCTTTAGGCCCTAGAATGTAAGAGCATCTCATAGTTGCTAAATGCACCATCCAGCATCTAGACTTTTGTATTGGCTGCTTCTTGCCAGGACGTCTTCCCTCGCTTTCCTTCACTTGGCTCACTGTCCTCATCCTTTCATCCCCGTGTAGCCTTTCCTCCTTGAAGATGCTCTCCTGAAGTCACCAGTGGTCCATGAGAAGGGATGCTCTCTCCAGCATCCAGCACAGACTTTGTTCTGCTACAGTAACTTGTTGAGAGCCCTGTTCCCAAACTGAGCAAAACGTTCCCGAAAAACAGCAGATGTTCTTACCTTCCCATGGAGCCCTAAATCAGCCCCAGCCCGGCCTTACTCTCCACAGAGCCTAGCACCCATAGCCTGGTAGAAGACACTGGTAAATGTGTATGAAATTGTAGTCTGTGCCTTTCCAGTCTCAGTTACAAAGATTTCTGCCAAACTCTAACAACACAGTCAGCCTTCAGCAAGCCCTCCTCGGAATACTGTCCCAAGTGGCTGACAAAACAGGCCTCATCTCCAATCTTTGAGATCCTTTAGCTAGCCTCTCCGTGCACCCCGCATCCCCAAGGAGGTTCTTTGAAGAGTTGGCAGGTTAAATGCAGTCTACCTGCTTCTCATCCCCTCCCATTGATTTCTCTAACTACAAGTGAAAGGACTCCTGAATCCCTGGGGTCCAGGTTGGTGTTGGACAGGGCCTGTAGCCCAGAGTCATATCTGACTCCACGTGGATATTATGTTAAGCATTCCTAAACAGCCCTAACCTATCAACTCCTGCCTTTGTAGGCATTTCCAGTTGGAAAGTTTTTAGGCTGAAAAAGACAGGTTTGCGAAAAGACATAAACATCTATGGTGAGAGGTGACATATGTTTTCTCCTAGTGAAAGCAAGGGACTCCCGTAGATTCTGCAGTTTTTGGACAGTGCATAAAATCCATCTCGTAGGCAATTAATCTCCTGGCAGGCTTTGAGTGAAGCAATTACTCCATGTTTTTCTTTGTCATCGTTCGGAAGTTTAACACTGCATCTATCTACTTGATTCCTGTCTGGAGAGCCAAGGCTGCCTTAAAACCTCCGCAGCACACATATGTAAAAACGCTCAGTGTTCACACGTTTGATTTAAATATTGACACATTTTTTCATTAGAACATTAAACCCTTAGCTTTAGTCATCGTAAATGCTTTCCAGGAGAGTGACTTCCCTCCTAGAACGGCTCCTAGTAACTCAATACAAGTTTTGCAAGCCCGAGAACCTCACCGTGGCCGGCTATTGTACTCTTTCTGTGGCGAGGCAGCTGTGACTGGTTAGGAACCAGCACTGGAAACAGTATTCAGAGTGTTCTTGGCAGATTTCTTACATCGTTATTCAATATGAACTGCAAATCATATGCTCATAGTTATGAGAATGTCAGGAAACTCCTAGCGTTCATGCTTTGTTTGACAAAGCGATCTGAGTAGTGCTGGAAGGCAGAGGCATCCTGGGCTTGCAATGGAGAAGAAAGGAACCCTCCCATGGCCAGCAGGTTTGGAGAAGTTGGTAATTCAGTCATCTATGACAAGAGGCTGCCTCTGCACTGATAGACACACAGCTTGTGGTCCTGATTAGTCCACGATGTGTGTCAAGGTGACCTGAGCTCTGGGAGGCAGTGCACGAAGGCTCTTCATTTCTTGCCCACTGCAGCTCAACTGAGCTTCAGAGCAGGCTCAGCAAACTGTTTACCTCTCTCTCTCTCTCTCTCTCTCTCTCTCTCTCTCTCTCTCTCTCTCTCTCTCTCTCTCGCTCTGTGTGTGTGTGTGTGTGTGTGTGTAGGTCAATGTTGATTCAGAGAGTCTCTTATCACCAAATGGATCAAACGGGTCATCGAGTTTAGTGACAAGTTCATCTGCCTGCTGGATGCTCTCTGTCTCTTTCTGCCTTCTTCTTTTTTCCCCTTTTCTCTTCCCTTCCCTCCCTTCTCCCCTCCCAATGTCCTTCGCTTCTCCCTTTCCTCCCTCTGTCTCTTTCTTCCCTCTGTCCCCTCCCTCCTTCTTCCTTCTGTCTTCTTCCTCCCTCCATCCCTTTTCCCTTTCTTCTTTCCTCCCCTCCCCTCCTCCCCTCCTCTCCTCCCTCTCCTCTCCTCTCCTCTCCTCTCCTCGCCTCTCCTCTCCTCTCCTCTCTCCTCTCCTCTCCTCTCCTCTCCTCCCTCTCCTCTCCTCTCCTCTCCTCTCCCCTCCCCTCCCCTCCCCTCCTCTCCTCTCCTCTCTTCTCTTCTTCTCCCTTTCTTTCTACTGCTGAATTTTACGCCCCTGTTACAAGACACTATGTGGGAATTCTCATTCTGCCTTTGCTTCTTCTAAACCTTGATTTTTGTTTTGTTTTGCTTTTAGTGGTTGCATTTAATACTTAGGTTGGATCCAACTTTTTATTGTTTATAAAAAACATTTAGATGAATGTTCTTGCATATATTTATATATGGCTATGATTTTTCTCTAGGCTGAAAACAATAAGTGGGATTATTTCCTTAAGTAAAACCTGCGCAAAATATATATGCAGGTAGCTACCTAGTATTTTGGGGTTTCTGTTGCTGTGATAAACGCCATTACCAAATCAACTTGGGGAGAAAAGAGTTTATTTCAGCTTATAATCCCACACCACAGTCCATTATTGAAGGAAGTTAGGAACTCAAGACAGGGACCTGTAGGCAAAAACTGAAGTAAAGACCATGGAGAACTGTTGTTAACTAGTTTGTTCCTCATGACCTTCTTAGCCTGCTTTCCTATATTCTCTAAAACTACTAGCTGAGAGGGGACATTGGCACCCATAGTGAGCTGGGCCCTCTCATAGCAATCATTAATCAAGAAACTGCCATACATATTTGCCAACAGGCCAATCTTAATGGGGACATTTTCTCAATTAGTGTTCCCTCTTCCCAGATGTCTAAGTATGTGTCAAGTTGACAAAAATCTAACCAGCACATCTAGAAAATTTATCCTAATATATCTATACTTATCGTGCCAAAGGATAATATAAATTTACCTGTACTCACTGCTGGCAAGTACCTGCTCAACGTTATCACTTTTAAAGTTCTTCTATCACTTGTTACTCTCAGTAGAGTTAAATATTTTCCTAATATGTTCATTAAAACCTTTGTATTATCTCTATGTACAGTCTACAGGTTTGTGTATTTTCTATGTCTATTCTACTGTTGGCAGTATTTAGTAGACATTTTAAGAGCCTAATGGATCTTTGCAAGAATACACAATTAGCAGGTGACAAAATAAGTTTCAAATGTGGGTTTTTCAAGTCAGTTTCCTATCACAACAGGCACATGGCACAAAGGCTCCAAATTGCAGTAAAAATAATGTCTTTAAATCCAACATATTAGAAAAAAGCTTCACTGAATAGAAAAATAAAACTGAGAGCACGAACAATGGAAGAAGAAGGCAGGTGCCCCTCCACGAGGAGCACCAGTCCTTGATTCGTTTTTTGATTGTGTTTACCATGCTACCGTTAATGATTTCAGGGATACAGGAGTAATCTAATAACCACTTTTATAACATACCTTATCTGCATGATCTCCACTGTCCCTCTGAGACTCACAGACTTAAAATAAATCTGCAGGCAGATGTGATGGGGGTATGAGGAAGGGGTCTTCTTCATGCACATGGGGATGGTACCATAGTTCATAGTACTCTGCTTCAGTGGATCTCAACTTTCCTAATGCTGTGACCCTTTAATAAGTTCCTCATGTTTAGGTGATCCTCCACCATAAAATTCTTTTCACTGCTACTTCAAAACTATAATTTTGTTACTGTTATGAATTCTGATGTACTTATTTTTTGAGATAGAGATTTGTCAAAGGGGCCATAACCCACAGGTTGAAACTGTTGCTATACAGGGTCATTGGGGGGGGGGAAATATATATATATATACACATATATATGTATATATATATGTATATATATATGACATAAAAAACATTCATGCCTCCAAGTCTTTTCGCTGAAGAGGAAGGAGTTGCCTGCCTTCATTTCTACTTTACTAAGTTCACGGGAACATCCAGAAATAAGCTGAGAACTAGATAACTAGATGCTATGAGGCTTTACAGACACCGGCATTCACTGACATCAAAGAGACCTGGTCACTGAGAACTAAAATCAGGGCAGAGCAGAATGATTGATGGAACTAGAGGTATGACCCTGGTCAGGAGATGACTCCAGGCAGCATAAGAACACTCTTCTCAAAGGCTCAAAGGCAGCCGCATCTACAGACATGTCTGTTCACCAAATTCTCCCTCCTCTCCTTGTCCTCAGCGTCCTGGCATGTGGTGTTTATAGGGAGGCCGTGATATGCTATTTATATTCCTAGGGACGAGGAAGAACCCCTGTCTTAAGACTTAAGCATTCAATGTGACGAATCTAAATGAATGAGTGAAAGAACAAACATCAATACAGGGAACGGGGAATAGAGCTGGAGGAATCCATTAATGGCTCCTGGGGAAATGAGAAGATGAGACAATGGCAACCAAGGCTGAAGAGTTGAGAGAGAAGGGCAGCCAGTCCTTTCCTCTGACTCTTCCCTGCATCCCTGAGTCATGTGCTTAGTTAAAGCTCCACCAGGTTAAACGATGCGGATGAACCCTACTGCTTTTAAAAACAGTAAGACTTCCATAACATAATCTGACCTCTTAGGAAGCTCATTCACGGAAACCGGTTTTTCCAGCCTCATTTTCAGTTCTGCCAAAACAGAGGGACTCAGATGGAAAATTCCTGCCTGGAGCCAGCTGGTGCACAGAGGGACAGCTGTGTAAGGTAGCCTTGGTGACCTTTACTTTTTCCTTGGTTCAACCATCTTTAATTGGGTACCTGGTCTGTGACAGGTGGTGGCAGATGATACAGATTCTGACCTCAAAGGACCCCAGGCTTAAGTAAAGAGTGGTGTAAGCCATGATACGAGGCTGGTATCTCATAAAGTCTTCTTCCTCAGAATCACAAGGAAGTAGCAGGAAGGGTGGCAGTTAAAGACCAGCCTGCCCATACCACCTTAACTAGCCATCATTCTAGATGCTAGGGCTCAGTGGTGGAACAAGACCTAGGCATGGGGTTGGGGTGAAGCACAAATATTTTGAGTCAGATAATGACAGAAAGAGAGTCTGGAAGAATTTAAACATGAGCAAGTCTCCTATCCAGGGAAATTTATCTGTAGTACTGTGCTAAAGTATAAGAGCTTCAAATCTCTGAAGAAAGAAATCAGAGAAGACCTCAAAAGATAGAAAGATCTCCCATGCTCATGTATTGGCTGGATTAACATAGTAAAAATGGCTATCTTACCAAAAGCAATCTACAGATTCACTTCAATCCCCATCATATTTCCAACTCAATTCTTCACAGAGATAGAAAGAGCAATTCTCAACTTTATCTGGAATAACAAAAACCCAGGATATCAAAACCTATTCTCAACAATAAAAGAACTTCTTGGCGAATCACCTTCCCTGACCTCAAACTCTACTACAGAACAATGTGATAAAAACAAAACAAAACAAAACAAAACCACATGGTACTGGTACAGAGACAGACAGGGATATCAATGGAATAGAATTGAAAGCCCAGAAATAAACCCACACACCTATTGTCACTTGATCTCTGACAAAGAAGTCAAAACCATCCAGTGGAAAAAAGAGCATTTTCGACAAATGGTGCTGTTTCAACTGGTAGATGAATGCAAATCGGTCCATCCTTATTGCCTTGTACAAAGCTCAAGTCCAAGTGGATCAAGGATCTCCACATAAAACCAGATATGCTGAATCTAATAGAAGAGAAAGTGGGTAAGAACCTCGAACACATAGGCACAGGAGAAAATTACCTGAACAGAACACCAATGGCTTAGGCGTTAAGATTAAGAATGGACAAATGGGACCTCATAAAATTGCAAAGCAATTTTAAGGCAAAGAACACTGTCATTAGGACAAAATGGCAACCAACAGATTGGGAAAAGATCTTTACCAACCCTGCATCCAATAGAAGGCTAATATCCAATATATACAAAGAACTCAAGAAGTTAGACTTCAGAGAACCAAATAACCCTATTAAAAATGGGACTGAGGCAGAGACAGAGAAACCCTGTCTCAAAAAAAAGTTTATAAGAAAGAGGGAAAGAAGAGAAGTGATTGTACTAAAATACCTATCCCTTTCACCTTTGGAGCACTATTTTCTGTGTTAATGCTTTGCTATACTTGATAATGGTAGTTAACAAAACAAACCAGGGGCCAGAGAATTGGCTCAACAGTATAACCACTGCTCTTCCAGAGGTTCTGTGTTTGATTCCTAACTCCCACATCCCAGCTCACAGCTTTCTGCACTCCAGAGCCAGGAGATCCAACTCCCTGTTATGGTCTGGTCTCTGTGGGTACCAGGCATGCATGTGGTACACAGACATACTGGAAGCAAAACATCCATACACATAAAAATAAAAACGTAAGGAAAAAGCTTAAACCCAGCAGTTTATGAGGTGTTGGTGTGGGCAAACTTTCCTGAAGTTCATTAACTGGAGGCTGAAGTGGATGGAATGTACTCATCAGACTCACTTCTGATCTCCGAGGATGTTAGTAGTAGCTGGGATGGGCCTCTGTATTTCTAGTGACACTTCTTATAAGTAAAAGAAGCATGTGTGGAAGTTTGGCCTAAATTTACAGGACACTGTCTGCCATCCAGTCTTCTGCATAGCAAAGGAAGGAAGCCTGTTGTGCTTCCATTATCCAGGTCAACCACATTTATCCCAAATCCAGAGATCTCTCTTAGTCCATTAAAGGATCACCCAGGGAGGGAGCACAGGTGCCTTGAGGGAAGAAACGTAACAAATCAGTATGGAGATTCCTCAGAAAATTGGACATAGTATTACCTGAGGATCCAGCTATACCACTCCTAGGCATATATCCAAAAGATACTCCAACATATAATAAGGACACATGTTCCACTATGTTCGTAGTAGCCTTATTTATAATAGCCAGAAGCTGGAAAGAACCCAGATGTCCCTCAACTGAAGAATGGATACAGAAAACGTGGTACATTTACACAATGGAGTACTACTCAGCTATCAAAAACAATGACTTCATGAAATTCTTCATGAAATTTCATGAAACTTCATGAAATTCTTAGGCAAATGGATGGAATCATCCTGAGTGAAGTAACCCAATCACAAAAAGACATACATGGTATGTATTCCTGATAAGTGGATATTAGCCTAAAAGCTAGAATACCCACGATAAAACTCACAGACCATACAAAGCTTAGCAAGAAGGAAGAACAAAATGTGGATGCTTCAGTCCCACTTAGAAGGGGGAACAAAATAATCATGGGAGTAGAAGGAAGGAAGGACCTGGGAGGGAGACAGGAGTGGGAGGGAAAGGGGGGCAGGGGCAGGTATGGGAAAAGACAGGAGAAAAGTCCAGAGGGTCAGAAACATAAATAGAATACATAGCAGTAGGGGGATGGGAAACAGGGGTGATCACTACAAAGTCCTAGATGCCAGGGAAGTGAAAGGTTCCCAGGACCTAATGGGGAGAACATTAGGTGAAATACCCAAAAGAGGGGAGACAGAACCTGTAGAGACCACCTCCAGCAGATAGGCACAGTCCCCAGTTGAGGGATGGGGCCACTCACCCATCTCAAAATTTTTAACCCAGAATTGTTCCTGTCTAAAGGAAACACAGGGACAAACAATTGCAGAGAATGAAGGAGAGGCCAGTCCAGAGACTGCCCCACCTTGGGATTCATCCCATCTGGAGACAACAAACACTGACACTATTGCTGATAGATGGCAAGAAGCACTTGTTGATAGGATCCTGGTATAGCTATCCTCTGAGATACTCTGCCAGCACCTGACTAATACAGGTGCAGATACTCATAGCCAACCATTGGCTGAACCTGAGGACCCCAGGGCAGGAATTAAGGGAAGGACTGAAGGAGATAAAGGGGATTACAAACCCATAGAAAGAACAACATCAACTAACTGGACCCCCAGAGCTCTCAGGGACCAAACCACCAACTAAAGTGTATATACATAGATAGGTCCATGGCTCCAGCTACATATGTAGCAGAGGATTGCCTTATCTGGCATCAATGGGAGGGAAGGCACTTGATTCTGTGGAGGCTTGTTGTCCCATAGGAAGAGCATGCTAGAGCAGTGAAGCAGGAGTGGGTGGGCGGGTGGAGGAGTGCCTTCTTAGAGGCAAAGGGAAAGGGGTATGGAATGAGGGGTTTATGGAGGGGAGACCGGAAATGAGGACATTTGAGATGTAAATAAATAAAATAACCAAAAGTAGAGGGTGGGGAAGGAAGAGGAGGAGGAGGAGGAGAAGGAGGAAAATGAGAAGGAGGAGGAGGAGGAGGAAGAGGAAGAGGAGGAGGAATTTGAACCTACAGTGCCCAGGAGTAAGGGCCTTAGGCTCAGATAAACGAGTCCTAGCAACCAAGCCTTCATTCTGGCATCTTGTTCCTGTGGTATTAAGTAACTGCTTAGCTATTCCAGGCACTCATTTCTCCCTTTCCAAAATCAGACTGCTATTATGCACCTCACAGGGCTTCTCTGAGGATCCATAGACCTAGGTATTTCTGGGACTACGTACTTCAGTGCTCCACCCCATTGCTCTCAAAGGGCTCTCAAATTCAGTAAGAATGAAAATAAATGACTACAGGGGTGTGACTCACCTTCCTTCCACTACCTCATGGGAAAATTCTGCCAAAGGGGAATGGGCTGGGGGAAGCAGTGAAGGAAGCTACATTCCCTCAGAGAACAAGCAATAAATGTCAACATTCTTATCCTGCTTGGGCAGTGTTCCACCTGGAGGCTAAGTGGGGTCAGGAACATGCTCGGGCTGTGGCGGGGGTGAGGGACGATGACTTCAATTGAACCATCTCTGCAAGGGAGAAAACAAGCATCCCCACTGTGACCTCAGGGAACTAGCCTTCTTTTCCAGTCTTGGGTTACAGTGGAGCATCAAGGCAATCCTGGTTAGGGCCAGTAGAGATATTTTGGGCCTGGACCACATTGGCCTGCAGGTGTCACCCAGGCACAAATCTTCCCTTAATTTACATAAACAGCAAACACACCCACACCTCCCAATGAGGTGGGAGGAGGGCAGGGGATTTTTGAGTCTTTCATTCTCACCCACAACCTTGCCCATGATGGCCCATGATGGCCCATGATGCCCCAAGCCCAGATGGGCTTCTCAATTCTCCCTGACCTGGTGAAGATCCAGCATGTAAGGGTTAGAATTAGACCTGCCTACTCTTAACCACTCTGTTTTGTAATGAAAATAAATCACATTTCTTGGGCTACTAAAGATTTACAAGTGTGGTAGAATTTTAGTCTGGCTGCTTTAGTGATTTTTAGGGAGACACAATTCTGGTAAACTCTGTCCCCGACTAAAGAGCAGGCAGAGTGTGTTTTTGTGATGAAAATAACTTGAGAAGGGGTGCCTGACATAGGGACCCAAGACAGCAAATGCAGCTTTGCAGGCAGAGGGGACAGACAAGGTGAGGAGGCAGCACACGTGCGAGGGTAACACTGGGACATTTTCAAACTCTGATCTCAGTTGCTCTCCTTGATTTACTTGGCTCCGCATTGCTCGTACCACAGGATATTTTGCGTGTGGCAAGCAAAACCCACACAGTTCTGACAGAACCATCAGGCCTGTGGCCTATCATGGGCAGGCTGCTTTGAGGAAAGGGCAAACCCCAAGAGATCTAAATTCTTACATAATCCGACAAAGTTTTGGAAAATGTGATTTCTACCCTTTTCTCCCATCCCTTGCTGGTTTGAGAGAAGAAAATAATCCTCTTTTTTTCCCCCCCTAACCCAAACCAAATTGAAAGTGGAAGGAGCAAATAGTGCTGAGGGCAGCTTCTCTCATACATAACATTTTCCAAGTATTATCTCATGGAGTCTCAGGATCACGCTAAGTAGTAAACATTTTAAAGATGAGCAAAAGGCTGTGGAAGAAATCAAAGAACCACTGTTTAACCAGCAGCTATTGGTTGGCAAGGTGGGGACTCCATGCCAGAGGTGCCAAGCCACTTTCTCTTTTCCCCCGTTTTTGCTTGATTAAATCCCCAGACTGTTTGCCCTTTACTTTATGCCCCCGAGAACGTTTTAGCAGATAACTTAGGTGCACTGACCCACAGAGTCACTGCTGACTGTGTCTGTTATTAAAGCCAACACTCAGGACATACTGACTGTTAGACACTATCCTATACCTCAGAGAAAGACCCAAACTTGGCTTTGGCTTGACGTCTACCTGTAAGGCACACATGGTCTTTCCTGAGAGAGAAAGATATGAAATATTGGAATAACTAGAGAGAGTTTCTGCTAAAGTCTGTAGCCTGGAATTTAGGTATCCAAAACAGCACAGGGAACTTCTTCACAGACTGGGGTTTTCCAGTGAGGAAAACCTGGGGCTTCCTCTCAGTCATGGCAGAGTGCAGGCCAGAGGCCAGATCCTGAGTCCAGCTAACAGTTCTTTATACCACAGAGACTGACTGAGGGCAAAGTAAAGAGTAGCTAAGCTATTTAATATATCCTTTAACTTTTAAGCATGAAGGTGTGTGTGTGTGTGTGTGTGTGTGTGTGTGTGTGTGTGCATACACTGCTGTGCTTGCTTACTGGATATCATTCCTGACAAGAGAGGACATCTGTGAGTGTTAGAGGTTCAGTCACATGTGGGACAAAATGACACCACAATGTCAGGAAAAGCAAGGAAGACGAGCTGCCTTCAGCATGCCATGCTGCCTTTGTATTCTCTTTGAGGTAATACTCATTTCCAAAATGGCACCCTTTCATGTGGCTTCCCTAAAAGTGCAGCCTGGCAACTTAAAGAGCTCCAGCAGTAAAGCTGCCCATCGTCTGGAAGCCCCCTTTATGTCTGCCATGTGCGGATCTACCAGGCACAACACGTAAAAGTCGTGACATAAAGCTACTGTACCGTCCTTTCAAGCTGGAGGCAGCCAGTTCTCTGCTCAGGAGCACTGTTTCCCAGAGAGGCCTTTTGATCTGAGGGAATATGAAACAGTCACCCCACAGCTGTAAGTGGGGGTCCTGAAGAGGAAGATGGACTCACTTGAAAGCGCAGAGGGATGGATGGGCTCGTTTCCCCAGTGATTGAGAGCTCATGAGAAACAGTTGCTTGTCTCAGCGCACTGTAAATCTGTGTCCACTGTGCCAAACTGTGTCTGGAACACAGCAAGCCCTCCTGAGATAGGTGTCGACTGAATGAAGAATGGCTATGCCTAGAGCTATATTTCCAGTGCTTTCAGGGGTCTTATTATTATCCCAGAGTCCATAATTATATTGGCCGCTAACAGATGCTTGTGTATGTCCTAAGCATTCTCTATATTTGACATTTATATCATATGATTATCATACAGGCACACATTGCTACTTTTGTGTTGGTCTTTTTTTTTCTGTTGCTGAAATAAAATACTTGAGAAAACATCTTAAAGAGAAAAGGATTTATTTTGGCACTTGGGTTCAGAGGTGTCAGTCCACCACCATGGACAAGATATGGTACAGGGGAGCCTCTCAAGTTATTGTGAACAGGAAGTAGAGAGCCAATACCTTTCCTAGCTGGTTCTCTCATTTCCCCCTATTGTTCCATGGGAATCCAGGCCAGAACTGGTTCTGCCCACAGTCAAGAACTGTATTTTGCCTTGGTTAATCCTCTCTGGAAATGTCCACACAGACACCCTCAAAAGTATACTTGACCAATTTCCTAGGTGCTTCCCAAACCAATCAAACAGACTATCGGGGTTATTTATTAGAACTTCTAGTCAGTAAGAAATGTGGAATCTTGCCAAGTTCACATGATGCCCTCACATGGCCAATGGCCGTGCTGCCAACCCCAATGTGGATGGAGCAGGAGCAGATGTAGAAAAACAAGAGAGTGACAGGATGGCTGGACATTGATTACATTTTCACAGCAAACCTAAGAGGTCCATTCTATTTGCCCCCTTATATAAGATTTTAAGAATGTGTCCTGAGTCTCTTCATTAATCGGTAGAACAAGGTAGCGGATATGAATATAAACATGCTAGTTACAATTACTTAAAGAAATCCTAACCATTTTATTTGAACCTAATGCACTCTTACTATAACAATAGAAGAGGTAAGTAATTCTAGTTAACTGAATACTGTAGCAGATGGGAAACTTGTCACATAACCCACAATGTCCTGAGCCTTTTCTGTGGATAGAGAAAGCGGGACAGGAGGAAGATGTTTCATGATCTCTGCCAAGAGTTCACCCGGATGGCTCTATAATGCTATCATTCAGCACTTCTCAGGGAATTGAAAGGTAGCTGATGTCCATTTTAATCATGCCAATCAGAAGAGACAATATGCCAATGTTGTTAATGCCATCCCAAACAATTTCTGTCAATACTCAGGGCCCTACAACAGAGAAGTAAAGACCACTTAAGTGGTTTCCTCCATCCTTTGTCTAGAGGTGCCGCAGGACACTCTGTCGGGAATAACCATCTAAGGAAGCGGCAGTCTGTTCACGCCTGCCCTAGCACCTTTGCACCCTTGTGAGTAAATGCCTTTCCATTAGCCACTCCTTTGGAAGTTAAGCCTTTAAGCTGCCGTGTCTCAACATTTCACACAGATAGTATCAAATGGGCGTTAACTGTCTAACAGCTGGCATGACGCTGAAGGATGCTGATGGCCTAATCTCACTGACCCAACTGACTGTCAATCAGACTGTGCACCGGGAATGGCCTGGGGCTGCCCAAATGCCGGTGTGCAAGAAGCAGATCTCAGAGCTTCAGCTATTGTTTGCTCTCTCTCCTCTCCTCCACGGAGCTGAGTCTCATCCGGGCCCTGGGCTCATTGTCACGGTAGCACACATGGAAACAAGTCAAAGCAGAGGCACAACGTAGGGACACAAAGAGAAAATGGGTTAATCTATCTGCACCAGGAGTCATGCCAAGCCCTGCTAAATGTCTCCTTTTAACTTACATGTCCCATGAGTAAGAAGGTCATCGTTATTTTATAGATGGAGGGAGGCTGGCTGTTAGATGCTGAAGCTGCTTTTGTCTAAAGCGGTTCTGTCAGATCCCAAGGGAATGATGCTTGGGTCTTATAAGCTCTATAGGAAGTAGCAACCTGAAGCATCCGTGGAAGTGTAGTATTTCACTTTCCTGATACAGGTGAGCCATTCTCAGGAGCTGCAAGTAGGACCCCTGAGGTAACGTGGATATTACAGGTTGTGGCACCTAAGGTACCACCAGATCAGAAATATTTATAACTGACCAAGTGCAAGGACCCCCCCACACACATACACACACACACACACACACACACACACACACACGTCTCTTTCTCACCCATGTTTACCAGGTTGCAAGGATGGGAAGATGGCAAGGGTGGGTTAAGTGATCTTCAGGTTTAGAATCTTAGGATTAGTTCTCTGACTTAAAGGAGTGACCATTAACAGTGTAGTAAGACCTATGAGGCCATATCCTGACTCTTTAGCACACTGGGCGAAAACAGCAGCATGCATATGAAGCCTTCTGAAGACCAATTCTTCTTATTTTCCATTTTGATAGCTATGGAAGATTCTCTCTCTCTCTCTCTCTCTCTCTCTCTCTCTCTCTCTCTCTCTCTCTCCTCCCTCCCTCCTCCCTCCCCCCCTCCCCCCTCCCTCCCCCCCATCCCTCCAGGCTATGTGTGAAAATCCCAGTGCTGGGTTGTTTACTGGGTACAGGTAGATAAAACATGGTTCTTGCTTCTCAAGTGCATATGTCGTGGAGACTATGCTAATGTGAATACTTTTTAAAGAGCGAAAGGAAACAGGGTATGAATGAAGACAAATGTAAGAGTCTGTGGGCCCTGAGGGGGAGCGAGTGTGGGAATTCCCGGGAGATGGAGGACAATGGCTCGGCAAGGACGCATCTGGAAGAGGAGATCCAATCAATGTGGCCGACTCTTCACTGAGGTTTTGCAATTTTTCATGCATCAGCCATTCATCCCAGGCCTATTATATGCTGGCTGCTGTGCACGTTACTAGGACAACCTGGTCAAGAGGGACGGATGAGGCTGGCAGGCTGGCCATGGTACAATTCCCAGTGCGGAGCTAAAAGGCAGGTGTGCAGTTCAGGAACAATCTGAGATGGGTGGCTGTGATGGGACGGATGAGCCTGTCCAAACACACAAGTGACATGAAGTCAGTGCTAAAACAGGACGGCAGTCAGAAATGCCCACGCAGAAGGTCTCTCCGAGAGATAGTCAGAGTGGCCATTTACAAAGTCTATCCACAATCGGGAAGAAACCACCACACACAGCCATAAGGGGATTTTTTGGTGCCCCGGTATCAGCATACAGCTTTCCGGAGGCACTACAAGTTCCTGTAGCCATCAGCTCCTGGGCTCTGTTAACCATGACAGATGGCAGAGGTAAGGATCCAAGTGATGCCACTTGCTAGCCCTATGACTTGGATAATTGACCCCTTCTTTCTGGGCGTAGTTGGGGATGACACTTGTCTTACTTCACAGGTTATTTTGAGGATTCGATAAACTCATCACATAGCACTCATGATGACCCTTAAAAAGGCACTTAATCAGAGCCAGCTACCCCATACAGGCCAATACAGGCCAGTCTATAAGGAAATGATGTGTGTTTTAGAACTGTAAAGCCATTTCATTGATGAGCTTTGGATAAAGCACTGTAAACAAGTTTTAAAACCCAGCACATGTGACTGACTGGTTTGTAAGTTGTCCAAAGTGATCCCAGACCTAACTCATGACAACAAGGCAGAAAAACATAGGGCGATTGTGTGACTTTTAATCACAGGTTTTTATTCCATGGGGTTTCTGTTAATGGATTCAAAGAATTCAATTCCATGTTCCCCTCTATGTGGCACCATGTTTGTTCCAGGTTCCACAGATAAAGATGAGGAAATGTGAATTAACTTGCCCTGGGCTGCCTTCTCAGAGTCTACTCCAGGCCTTACCACAGCATCTTTGTGGCCAAAGGCTTGTGTGCCAAGCATCTCGGCCCATGAATTATATCGAAGGCTTTGTGATGGACCAGAAACCCTGGCTCACTGTTTGAACACCCATACCCCAAAGTGCTCTTGGGAGTTATAGGGAGAATCATCAAATTTGCCTTTGGATCGGTTTAGATGCAGGAATGGGAGTCTAGGCAAGCTGAGTTCGCTCGTGAGTTGGCGGCAAGTCGATTTCCTTGTGTTAAACTCGGATTAAGGCAGTGCTCTCCTCAGAACGGTGACTGGGACACAAACATTGCCATCTAGTTCAGATGCACCTCGGTCTATAACAGCTGTCACCCCTGTAGAAATGGAACCTTCCTCAAGTCCTGCCAGATGGCAACACTAACCAAGAATCATAAGCGAATGGAATGTACCTTTCCACTTCTGAAGCACCTGAGTCTCATTCCTCAAGACAGCTCATTCTCCTGGAGGAGACACTGTAATAAAAACACAGGAGGACGGCTGCAGAGGAGAGCTTCAGAGAATGCCAGGGGCTGACACCAGCGGATGGCTCATAGGAAGAGACAAGGATTAGGATCAAGTTTCTGAACAGCGGTATTGTCCCCTCAAGCCTTTCTCCAAGTGTCTCACTAGACGTTTTGGAGGAAGAGGCTTAGTCAAATAAATGATCTAGATTCATAAAAATGTGATGTAAAGGTGGTTTTCGTAAAGGTTTTAAGTTGAAGGTTTTTATGGACTCCTAACAGGTTCCTTAATTCCTACCTACTAATGACTCTGCCAACAGCTTCCCCCATCCCCAGCGGAAGAGCCTGATCAGTTTTTCATCCGTAGCATGGGAGCCTCACTCTGGACTGTAGACTCTTACAAGCCTCCAATAAAAGTAGCTCAGATAGGAAATAGAAAGCAACCTCTTTTATCCTCTTTTCTTGTGGCAGAGAGCAAGAAGGATGAGAATGGGCTTAGAGGAACTGTCCTCTAATCCCAGTTCGGTTCTTAGTGGCCTGCCCACAAAGTCCACCAGTTTAGAATCAAGCTCTATACTCAACAGGCCATGCAACCTGAGAAAGCTGCTGGCTGCCTTTGATGTCCCGGTTCCTCTTCAGCACAGGGATGAGGGTGCTTCTGATGGGGTCTCTTCCGGTGTTACACTGGGGTTTGTACATAAAATCTAGTTAAAATAGACCATGTGGAGGAGAGACGCCCAACAAGCCGAGTTTGACTTGAGGGTAAGTCAGTGGCCTTCACTTCTTTGAATGTTTAGCCTCTGGTTCCCCTGTGCTTGCTCATTCACACATCTGTTACACAAATACTTGAGTTTTAAGTTCCTCCTCCCTTTGAATAGTACTTGGCCTTGTGGGATATGCAGTCCCATGTGCCATGCACAAAGCCATAGAGGAGTTTTTGTGACCTTGAGGGAAGAGTCCTTTTAAAGGAAGTGTTATCCACAGACAGGGTTAGCTCTGCTCTCCGTTTTACTGACCCACAGGGCTCAAGTGATAAGCCCTGCTGAGGGCTGAGACTGCACACACAGGTTACTCCCCCCAGATCTACATACTTTACTCAAGGGCCATGCTGTACCTGCTGCAGTTCTAGAAGGCCCGTCAGGTCCCCGCACCCAAGGGCCGGCCTTGGCACTGAGGAGTGGTACATGGTTTGATAGCCACTGTTGCTTGGTATGTTTAGCTTTCTTGTCTATAGAACACAAACAATGATGCTTTCCCATGTGGGTTTGTGGAAGAGATGTGTGCTTCTGACAAGCAGGCCGGTGAGGGTTAGTGTCTCCTGTGTGTCTAAAGTGGGGGATGCTTAGAAAAGTTACGCTGAGGTATCCCAGGTTCTTGTCAACTTGGAAAGTGGGAAACTCTTTTCCAGTGAGGATACAACATCTTCCTGCTGTTCTTTAAGTCTGTTTTTACGTAGTTCGAGCTTCAGTGGAAAATGAGACCAGCTGTTCGTGGAGAGAACTTCATTCTTGGAGACCTGGTACTTGTAAGGAGAACCAGGCCTGGCTGGGACTCCTTTTCCTGGACCAATGATTCTCAGCAGGGGTGATTCTATACCACATGGGACACCTGGGAAGGTTCAGAGATATTTTTGGCTGTTGAAACTGAAGACAGAATTCACGTAGTTGAGCAGACCCACTTTGAGAGATCCCATGATGCACAGGGCAGTTCCCTACAGCAGTCATGCAGAGTTCATTGTTCTGAGTTAAATTTAGCACAATAATGACCACACTATTTTGCTCATTAGTAAGAAAACTAATTTCTTGGGGTTTGAGATGCTTACAATGTTGTTCAGGAAGCCTTTTCTAACCAGACCACCACACACCTCTATGGATGTCGCCATCATTCTACAAGCAGCATATAGAATATACCGGACACATTGCTGGCAATATACTGGACACATAGTAGAACACAGGTAGATAAAAACAGAGTCATGAGGCCCAGTGACAATGTTCTGGGCTTCCTCACCTCCCTCACTGGATACATGCAGCCAAAGAGGCCTGAGAGATACCAAAGGGCATCTCTGTGGCAAGACGGGGAATCAGTGCAGCTTGATTCTGACTCTTCACTGTCTACACCAGGTGCCGGGGTTTATTCTCCTTCATTGCTTTCCACTGACAGGAATATAGCTATGGTTTCACTTAACTGCCTGAAATGTAAAAACGGAACAAACAGACCCAATTCCAGACCTTCGATACCACCAAGCAGAGTTATTAAAGCAAACAGAAGAAACAGAGGTCAGGGCTCTGGTACCTACGGGTTGCCATGCTGCCCCTTCAAGCCTATCTCCCATGTTCTACAAACGGACCCCAGCCCTACCCTGGCGTCCACTTGCTGCCAGAGAAAGTGCAATGGTTACCAGCAGGTTCCAACTCTTCATGGCTGACTGGAAACTATGTAGCCAACAGCTAAGTGCAGGGATGGATGGCAGGCATGGCAGCTGACCTTGAAGCTTCACCTCATCTACCTTTTTCCTGCATCCTCAGTTCCCAGGTCTGCAGCAGGCTCACGGTAGGTGCCAAGTATGATTCTGCTAACACAGCTTCAGGCTGGCTGTCTCTTTGTCTGGAGGACGCTTTCTCTCTTGGATGGTCCTATTGCTTACTCTCTCACCCCATTCAAGCTTTGCCCAATGCCATCTTCTGTTATCAACTCCTGTTCAGCAGCGGCAATCTATGACATCAGTCCAGCTCCTCTCAGATTTCTCTCTGTTTCTTCCAAGCAGTGAGTAGGTCTCTCTTCAGAACTATTGGCTTCTCCCTCTAAGGAACGGACTAAGACCTTGACCTGTTCCTTGTACTCTTACTTCCTCAGTTCCTGAGTACTAGGTGCTCAGTGAATACGTGTGAGTGGCAGTTTCATGTGCTTTCTTGGTGAGAACTGGGTCCTTTCCTCTGCATTGGATCACTGGCTAGACCCTCCTGTTAGTCTACCCCACGTTCTCATATCTAGCCAGTCCTCAGTATTGGAAAAGGGAGCTTTACTAAGGACTCAATAGGATGGTGACAGAGTCTTGGTAGGCAGTGACTCGTCATTACTATCACTCTGTGCACACAGACAGGGACAGGGCCCCAAGTCCTAGCTGAAGGGTTTCACTGTGCTCTGGATAGAAACTTCCCTTTCACTCTTTACACAGAGAAGCTAAACTATTTTTCCCCCAAAACCAGTGTACAAGGTAAAAATGAACCTTTCTACCCACAAAATATCCTTATGGCTTTTTCAGTGACCCTGAACTTTCCTGGTGCCCCACCCCCAAACTCCCTTTAGTCCAGGAAAAGAATGTGCTAGGCATTGTCTTCCGGCTTGGAAAAATAAACACAGTGACTGCTTCTCCCAAATAACTTGGCCTAACCGTGGACTGCTCCTGAGAAGCTGGTCTCTGGAGATGTGCAATCTGACAGGAGATCTGTGCTGTGGCCCAGGCTCCAGAGAGGCCTGCTGAGGTCGAGTTACACACCGTGAAGGGAGTGCCGCTCCATTCTGTAGAATCAGATGTATCCTTGCGGCCGGTGAATTGTCTGTATATACTGGCTCATGGGAGAGCATGCATCAGCAGGAAATTTTCTGTGATAATCTTACAAGTTTATTGAGAAACCAGAAAGGGATGAATGCTTATGTTTGTCAAAATTAAATGACGTCAATCTGAAATAATTGGATATCAACTATCTATAAAATCAAGCCATCAATTAATAATATATGGAGATATTGAGACTTATTTTTTCTTTAAATGACAAAATCCAGAGTCAACAGAAGTGTCTAGTTGATGTATTTGCGTAAATTTCTATCTATTGTGATAAACTTTTGACATTTAATTGTGTTTGTTTATTTTGTTGTGCTAGGGATTGAATCCAAGGCCTCAGATATGCTAGCAAAGCGCTTCTTCATTGAGCTTAATTTCCAGCCCTCTTGACTTTTTCAAACAGACAATAGACTACACAATAAAATTAAATTATTTGGCCTTTATTTTTAGCAACAAACTTGCTTTAGCGGCATCAGGCATCAGCATGTATGACTCGAGATTTTGTTATTTTGTAAATTACCATTAACTGGATTTACTACCGGGAAAATAGCACTCAACATGCAAACTTCAAAACACTGAGACAACTAATTTATTTTAATCATTACTTCACCACTTACAAACAATTAGAAAGTATAAACACTTGGCATTTGCTGTCATGCTTTCGGTTAGAAGGTGGCTGGAGCGGAATGTCCCCTTGTCATCTCAGATGGGTCCAGATGCTCCAGTGATGTTCCTCATTTTCTCCAGGCTGCTGTGACAATGGTGAGAGCAGCCTGTACTCACTGTATACTTAGTCACCCTCACAGAGGACATCCTGTGGGCCAGACGCTATGCCTTTCTAACAAAGCCAGGCTATGCGCCCCAAGAAGGAATCTAACCCACCAACCTGTTGGTAAGACTCAGTGCCCATTCTGTGCCTGCTTGAGGTGGTGATCTTGGCCAGCCTCATGGGGCTGTGTGTGACTGTGTGCACTGTGGGCAGAGTCTAGCTCAGGAACAATCGATAGGATGTACACTCCACAAGCAAGATTGCAGTTTGTCCCCTCGGCCAGCTTACTCTATTATCTCCCAAGTATGGCGGCTTAGTGGAAGCACTTGTCCTGGTTTGCCCTACCGGGCTGCAACAGTGGGATTATAATAATGATTTCTGCCTGAAATGCCTGGCACACATAAACATGCTTTATGGACCATAAACCAGGCCTCTGTATCATTTCTGAGAACGTTTCCTCACCAACTTATTTTGCCATAGAATTACTATTTCTTACCTTTTTTTTTTTTTTTTTTTTTTTCGGAGCTGGGGACTGAACCCAGGGCCTTGCTTTTGTTATATTTCTTACCTTTTGCTGGGAAAACAATTACTTGGAGGAAAATTTTTCAGGCTCATAGTCTTGAGGTAAAATACGGGCAGCCTCAGTTTTTGCATCAATATCCTCTTGCCCCACAGACAACTAAGACTCAGGAACATAAAGATTGCAGTAGATTCAGAGCAGAGAGGCCCTCTGCTTACATGGTGGGTTGATCTAGAGCAGAGGTTCCCAACATGTAGGCCACAACCCCTTTGTAAAACATTTACAACGTGGTTTATAACAGCAGCAACATTATAGTTATGAAGCAGCAATGAAAATAATTCCTTTATGGTTGGTGGTCACCACAACATGAGGAACTGTATTAAAGGGCCACGGTGTTGGGAAGATTGAGAACCACTGCTCTAGAGGAAACCCAACTGTAGCTCTAATATTCTTATGACCATGGAAGTTTATGATTACTGTGTGGAAACCTAGACAAATTATCAAGACATCCTAAATAGAATCAGGCCCGGGCCTAGCAAAATGCCTTTACTTCCTGGTCACACTTTTAAAAACTAGCCTGGAATTCCCTCCTTGATACTTGAGATCCCTACCCTTGGGAATCAAAACAGGTATGGTGGTGGTGGTAGTGGTGGTGGTGGTGGTGGTGGTAGAAACGGACCCAAGTAAAAGTATCTCAGACAATGACCAGACTCTTGGCTATGGGGAAGGTCAGGAACATCCTTTTCTACATAGCCCCAACAAAATAGAAATTTAGACTCTTTAAGTTTCATAAATAGAATCCCAAATCCCTCTCCAATTTCAAGAATATTAGGGAATGAATGATCAGGGGGAGAGCCTGCCTCATGGCAGAGGCATTGGATGGTAAGGCCCTTCTGCCCAGGCCCCAGCCCTGAGGACTGTTCCCCAACAGCCTGTGACTCAAGGGTTTAAACTTTATTTTATCATTGCTCTGGAGTGCCCCACCCTACTCCACCCAACCCCAGAATAAATATTAAAGGTCTGAAGCATCTTAGAGTGTGGGAAACACTTCCTTGTGAGGAGACCATGAGCCAGGCTGGGGAGTGAGTGTAGGGGAGAGTGAGGCAGAGCAATTCTGACAACTGACGGAGAACTGGAGAGCTTTGCAAACACTGGTTCACAGAGTAGCAATTAGTATCCACCACCTGCCAATTTTCCTATCTTGAATGCTTTAACCTTTGAAACAAAAACCACTTGAATTCTCACATTGCCCATATAACTCAGCCACAAGAGGGTCTGGGTTTAGAATAAAGTTTTCCACAGAGTGAGAACACAGGCAGGGGATGGAGAACCTGACCACTATTTCTTGCTGTTTCTTCACCAGCTATGGGAATGTAGGTAATTGGCTTCATCTTACAATTCATCCCCAACCCCTCTTAAAAAGGTTATCGCTACACCTAGAAAAAAAAAACCCAAAACGAACAAACAAACTTCATGCTAAGTAATGCAGTGTCTTGAGGCTTAACAAGGAAAAGTTTAGGCAAACATACTTTAAAAACACCTAAATGCAACAGTGTAGCAAACAGGGGAACTATTCCTAGAGATGTCCACAGTCCAGTGCGTAGAGCCTCTGAAAGACTGCATTAGATGGCAAGGGGAATTTGTGGTTGCTTGCTGGATAAGGCTTGGCAATCTGTGATCATGGGTTATGTGGGTACATCTAATTTAATCATGAGTGCCCTTTACGTAGTGGGAAGAGAGGCAAAAAGTCAACACATGGGCCGAAGGTCAAAGAGAATCTCCAGCCAAGGAATGCAGTGGGAAAGGCACAGAAATGGATTCTCTTTGTTCTGGAGCCTCTTGAAGGATTCTTAACATTTACCCCAGCGAGGCTCATCTTGACGTCTAACTGCTCATACGGAGGTAGTAAATCTGTTTTAAGACATTCCATTTGTGGTAATTTAGCAGTTAGGAAGCTAATTTAGCAAATGAGGCAACCAGCATTCTATTCAATTCTGTACGATGATATCTTTGCCGGCAGTGGTCACATCACTGTCACACGTCCCCATCATCATCAAGGCTCTTTTCAAATACAGCCTGGGAAGATCCCTAGCCATATGTAATTTTGCCAGAATTCTCAGAAAGCAAACCAGATGGCCAACTCTCGGATGGTCTGGACGGATTTTTATCGTGACGACTGCTACCATCAGATGGTTCTTCTGCAGACACTGACTGTGCTGTTCTCTGTTTATTTATCTTACAAACCCTTTGTTCCTTGTACAAAACTGCACTTCAGCGTTAACTGTATCTAGTATAAGGATCTGATATCTTTGTTAACACAGCTAACATATATAGAATCTAATCTGGTTTATCCCGTTATGACTTGCGTGAGTTAGACAGCCTACCATTTTACTTGGTCCTGGTCTTGGTAGGTAAAATATTTTGTACTGCATTAGATGCTGCCTGTTCTATTTGTTCAAGTCTGAAGAACGTTAAATTTAATTTCCTATTCGATATGCATACTATAACTCAGAAGAAGTAAGTTTTGTGTCTATTTACTGAGACGTTTGGACATAAGCTTTTACAGTTGAAGAATAATATAGATACATAAATGATAATTATGCAAATGGTAGCACTTCATGAACTTTCATAAAATGATTATATCCATATGACATTAATAAAGATATCAGAGCCCCAAATACCCTCAACGGTTCTACTGGTTTCATTCGAAAGGCAACCATCATTCGGAGTTCCGTGGTTTCATGTTAGTATTAAGGATTTCTTTTTTAACATCTTAATTATTCAGCTATGTAATTTATATTCCTTGTATTTGGCTTCTCTTAACATAACATTGAAGGATCCATTCTCAATGACTTTTTGTAGCTGAAATTCAGAATTTTTTATTGCATACTATATGAATGTTTAACATCCTAATTTATGTATTATACTATTGTTGGACATTAGAGATTATAATAACATAGATTTTTGCTTCAAAATTATTTCTGTAAATATAATGCATTTTAAACTGTTTCATTGAATTTGGTATTCCTAGCTAATTTGTTATGAATATGCATAGTTCATATTTTCTGTTGAGGAGAAAGTCAGCAGGCCCACCACAGATCTCTTCAGTGCATGCAAGCAGATTTCAGAGTCGCTTGTTTCCAAAATGCAAAGGCTGAAAGGGCTGTTTGCAGAGACCTGTCATAATGCCAGGACTGTATGGTGCATACCTACGAGAGGCAGGTAATTACAGAAAGGTGTCCAGATCCCACCTGTGTGATCTTCAGAAGCTGGCTTTGGACATATAGCCAGTAGGACAGTAACCTGAGACCTCAGGAAAGAGAAGGTTACAGCATACTACAAAGCTGTAGAAATTGATAGAATTCTCTCTAGCTCTTCTCTTCTTTGACCTGTTTTGTAAACAGAGATTTCAGATTTGTTTGTCGGGGGTGGAGGGGATAGGCTTGATGCTTGAGAAATTACAGAGCATTTTAAAAACAATGCCTATTGAGATGCTGTCTCTGGGATGGATGTCTCTTGCTCTAAACCACGAGGCCCTACAGACTGTCCTTAAGGGAGCTGAGCTGATTCCAGAGCCAGTAGCAGCCTGGACACTCTCTCTCAACCCATTAAGTCATCTGTCTTAGGGCAGCAGGGAAAAACAAAAACAAACACGCAAATGAACAAACAACCCGACGAAAAGCCGCAGTTGACATGCAGACTTCTTGTCCAGTACACGCCCTCACAAGGGTGGTTAATGCAGCCTTAGAAGTGGCCTGGCCTCACACAGAGTCTCTAAGCGGATAAATGACCCGTGCTTTGCGTGGATGATGGTTTCTGGCTGCCCAGCTGTGGCAGGGCACTTCTGAGGTCAGAGCTACCCTAAGCGGTCACTTTTACCCAGACAGCTTGCCCAGTGGAGAGGCTGTGAAAATGTGTGCATCTTTCATGAGCTCCAGCAGAGACGGAGGAGGCTGGGACAATGTCTTCACAGGGGAAATAGGCCTGGTCTGGTTGCTCTGTCTGCTATTGAACAGGCAGGAAGAGGGTGGAAGGATTCATTTCTTGATAAGGAACTTACACTTAGGTCAACATGACAAAACAAAAAGTTCCCATTTCTCCTGTAGGTGAGGACCATGAACAGATAATTTCTACACCGAAATCAGATATGCCGGAAAGCATGTTTGAGGCAGTTTAGTGATTTTAGACTTTTTCTGGGTATGTTTTTCTAGCAGAGGCTTAAAAACATGTCTAATAAAAGGGTTTTATTAGATCCCAAACCCAGGACAAGTGGCTGAGATGCTATTTAACATATCAGAGCAGACAACGGCAAAAGGAACTATGTTCTCCTTCTATCCCTCAGTCCCTACCTATTACAAGGTGTGGCTGGAAAACCCAGCCCCTATGTAAATTTCTCTAGCCCAAATACTGGGCTGGGCTTTGATCCCCCCAATTGTCCTTACCTATATACAATCCAGCCATTTTGGTTCCCTGCCTCTTCAGGCTACTACCCTTTGTCCAGTCTCTTGGCCCAGGCTGCCCCTCTTGGTAGGCAGCTGCTCTCCCCTCTCCCTTCCTCAACTCTCCTCACGTGGCTCAGACTCATGTCCCCTCTGGACTCTCCCAGATGTCCCTGCTTCTGACTACGCACTCTCCTTTTTATCCACAACACACCCTCTCCTCCACCATATCTAGGAATAATCGTGTCCCCTGTCCTTTCCTTTGTATTTCTTTTTTTCTTTTTTTTTTTTCAATCTGGTGCTGAAACTTAGGACCAGCCATATCTCTTCTTTATTTTTTTTCCCATTCAGAGTTCAACCACAATATTTATTCTGGTTGCAGTAAAGATGCTGGATTAACCTGCATGGTTTATACAAATTTGCCCTCTTCTACTATGCCATCCCTTTAGGACAGACCCCCAAGGTAAGTTCCATGAACCTCTCAGGCTTCTCCAGTATGGCAAGGCCAAGTGACTTCTCAGACAAACCGAAAAGGAAGTTCAGGGCCAATGAAATGTTGCCGCAGTTCAATAAGTTCAATGAATCTTGAAAGAGTTCCAGGCCAGCGGTCCCAGGCATTTAGGTAGACTGTCCATAGCTAGCCCCTGCTGTAGTGACTTGGAGGTCAATGGCCTAGGCTTTGGGAATCTCGGTTCTGAGAAGCAAAGCTACAGCCTGAAGCTGAATCTTACGCTGGGAATAGAGCGGGGGTAATGGCACACTTCGCCCTGACAGCTGTTCAGTTTCGTTAGAGCAGAGTGTAAGAGGAGCACATCACTGTCTCACGGTTTGTCACACTAGCACTTATATTCCAGCAGGATTTCCCAGACTGACCCTGGTGTGCTACAGCGTGATTGGATGGGAGTGGAAGAAGCAGCTCCAGATTTGCCTGTAACTATATCCTCTCAAGAAGCATTCAGACATAGAAACAGCACCAGCCCAGTGAGGAGCGGACAGCACATCACAGCTGACCCAGGCTTCAGACCCAGCCCAACTGGGTCTGGGGCTCCTAGCTGCCTCTAACCACCCTTGGAAAAGGTCTTTAGCTTTTCCAGCTCTCAAGCTTTTCCAGGAATGATAATAAAAGCACCAAGCTATTAGGGTTGCCCTGAGTTATCCGCCCTAGGCATGGTGCCATGAGTGGGGTGAGAACTCTACTGTTGAATCAGACAGGAGTCTGCACCAGGAGAAAGCGGGGAAGACTCCATGATACCAGCAGCCAGACAGCAGCTCTGCAGGCCTGGAAGTAAGACTTCACACACAGCAGCAGTTATCAACCTGTGGGTCATGATCCCTTTGGAGGTTTGGCTATCAGATATCCTGCTTGTCAGATATTTACAATGGTTCATAACAAGAGCAAAATCATGGCTACAAAACAATGATGAAATAATCTTAGGGTTGGAGTCACCACAACCTGAAGAACTGTATTAAAGGGCCGAAGCGTTAGGCGGGTTGAGAACCACTGATTTCGTTCTCAGGGAGGCAGTCCACCCTAACCATTTGCATCTTACCAGGACATTTCCCCCCCTTTCTTCCTCTTCCTGATCAAGTGTAAACAAAATCCAGATTGTGGTCTGTTGCAATGACCATGTCAGCTAGGGATTGATTTCCTTCTGCAAAACAGTTTCAGCACATAGAGTTTCTGGGTCACTTCCTTGCACTTCAGTGACAGCAAACTCCGAATTATTTATCCATCTCTGACTGCTGCTCTCTCTGCACCTGCCAGGACCACAGGTGCTTAGGGATGGACTGAGCAGAGCATTGGAGTGTTTTCACCTAGGCAGCACAGCATCTGTGGCACGTTAGGTGTAATTAGTGTTTCAGTGAATCAATTAACCTATATTAAAACCTAAATTGTGAGGCTGTTTTGATATGGATTTATGAACATGGTTATGTTTCTGTTTTATTGGATATTTTTATTTACATTTCAAATTTTATCCCCTTTCTCAGTTTCCTGTACATAAACCCCCTACCCCCTACCCCCTTCCCCTTCTTCTATGAGGGTGTTCCCCCACCCATCCAGCCACCCCTTCCCATCTTCCCACCCTAACAGTCCCCTACTCTAGGGAAGAGGGTCCAGCCTTGGCAGGACCAAGGTCCTCTCCTCCCATTCTTGTCCAACAAGGCCATCCTCTGCTACATATGCAGCTGGAGCCATGAATCTGTCCATGTGTACTCTTTGGATGGTGGTTAAGTCACTGGGAGCTCTGGTTGGTTGGTATTGTTGTTCTTACGGGGTTGCAAACCCCTTCAGCTCCTTCAATCCTTTCTCTAACTCCTCCAATGCAGACCCTGTTCTCAGTTCAATGGTTGGCTGCAAGCATTCACCTCTGTATTTGTCAGGCTCTGGCAAAGCCTCTCAGGAGACAGCTATATCAGGCTCCTGTCTGCATGCACCTCTTGGCATTAGCATTATTGTTTGGGTTTGGTGGCTGTATGTATGTGAGCTGGATCCCCAGGTGGGGCAGTCTCTGAATGGCCATTCCTTCAGACTGTGCTCCAAGCTTTGTCTCCATATTTCCTTCTATGAATATTTTTGTTCCCCCCTCTAAGAAAGACTGAAGCATCTACACTTTGTTTGTCCTTCTTCTTGAGTTTCATGTGGTCTGTGGATTGTATCTTGGGTAATCCGAGCTTTTTGGCTAATATCCACTTATACTTATCAATGAGTGCATACTATGTGTGGTTTTCTGTGATTGGGTTACCTCACTCAGGATGATATATTCTAGTTCCATCCATTTGCCTATGAATTTCATGAAGTCACTGTTTTTGAGAGCTGAGTAGTACTCCATTTGTGTAGATGTACCACATTTTCTGTATCCATTCCTCTGTTGGGTTCTTTCCAGCTTCTGGCTGTTATAAATAAGGCTACTATGAACATAGTAGAACATGTGTCCTTATTATATGTTGGAGTATCTTTTGGATATATGCCTAGGAGTGGTATAGCTGGGTACTCAGGTAGTACTATGTCCAATTTTCTAAGGATCCTCCAGACTGATTTGTTATGTTTCTTCCCTCAAGGCACCTCTGCTCCCTCCCTGGGTGATCCTTTAATGGACTAAGAGAGATCTCTGGATTTGGGATAAATGTGGTTGACCTGGATAATGGGAGCACAGCAGGCTTCCTTCCTTTGCTATGCAGAAGACTGGATGGCAGACAGTGTCCTGGAAATTTAGGCCAAACTTCCACACATGCTTCTTTTACTTATAAGAAGTGTCACTAGAAATACAGAGGCACATCCCAGCCACTACTAATATCCTCGGAGATCAGAAGTGAGTCTGATGAGTACATTCCATCCACTTCAGCCTCCAGTTAATGAACTTCAGGAAAGTTTGCCCACACCAACACCTCATAAATTGCTGGGTTTAAGCTTTTTCCTTATGTTTTTATTTTTATGTGTATGGATGTTTTGCTTCCAGTATGTCTGTGTACCACATGCATGCCTGGTACCCACAGAGACCAGACCATAACAGGGAGTTGGATCTCCTGGCTCTGGAGTGCAGAAAGCTGTGAGCTGGGATGTGGGAGTTAGGAATCAAACCCAGAACCTCTGGAAGAGCAGTGGTTATACTGTTGAGCCATTTCTCTGGCCCCTGGTTTGTTTTGTTAACTACCATTATCAAGTATAGCAAAGCATTAACACAGAAAATAGTGTTCCAAAGGTGAAAGGGATAAGGTAGTTTAGTAAATCACTTCTCTTCTTTCCCTCTTCTTTCTTCTTGTAATTTTCTTTTTTGAGACAAGGTTTCTCTGTCTCTGCCTTGGCTATCCTAGAACTCACTCTGTAGACTAGGCTGGGCTTGAACTCACAGAGATCCACTTCCCTCTGCTTCCTGAGAGCTGGGATTAAAAGTATGCCACCACTGACCAGTGTACAATCATTTCTTAATGCCTTATTGAAATGCTTTTGAAAATATCAATAAAAACCTTATACTGGTGAATAATTGCATTAGAAATATATTAGAAGGCATATCACCATTGCTCTGAAGCCAGGCATGGTGGCTTTTGCTTGCAATCCTAACATCAGGTGGCTGAGGTGGCCTTATCTCTTATCCAGATGACTTTCCTGACTGTCAGATCACTGAGGGTCACATTTCTCAAGGCCTATTTTAATCATTTGTATAACCCAGAGTTCTTGGCTGCAAATGATAGAAGTCTAACACAATCTAAAAAGAGAGAGAATAAAGGTTACTGATTCCCTTGCCAATACATGAGGAAAAGTGGGTGAGGAGATGGCAGGGGGTGCTTACATCCAAAGAACCTGATAATTCCATCTCTCCCTCTTCTCAGCATCTTGGTTTTATGGCCATGGCCATTTCCAGACTTATAAATCTCACATTCAAGGAACATAGGCAAGGTCTTTTGACAGGTTCCAACTAGAAGAAATTTTATAGAAGAGTTAGAATTGGACTGGCTTGGGTCATCTTCCAACCCCACTGGACTGTGCTGTGAGGTGACACACAAGACATCATTGCCACATCCAGAAACCAAACAGAACCCATTTGTCACCAAGTCTCCAAGTACACATTTGCAGGTACTTGTTAACAGATAAACCAATAAGAGTTCCAAGCTGGTAAGGATTCACTGTTTGAGTTTTGTTTCCATTTGACTAAACTGTGCACTGTAGGTCTTTCCTAACTATATTTCTGTGTCCTATTCCATCCAAAGTCTGGAATCTGCCTGTGGCTGCTGGGTGCACCATGATCTCTCAGTGTTTCTGATGACCACAGGCAATAATAAATACACTTCTATGTAGATTAAAGACTATAAATGAGGATTAAGTCCATATTACCTATAGCAGAAACTATTCCACCAGAACTGATCTAAAGGGCTGGGTTTTGTGTTTCCAAGACCCCTGGTGATTCCAGCTGGCCTGGGCTTTTCACCAGTTGATCCTTGCCCTGGAACAGAAATGCCGACTACTCATGTACTAACTTGACCACATGATTCTTAAGAAGCAGCCATCACAAACAGATGTGAATCTATCTTCCAATGCCTGACTCTGGCCAATCCTTATCACCCCTAGGAACACAGGTATTCCTTTGAAGATTTCTGGGCAGTGTGTGTGTCTCTGTGTGTGTGTGTGTGTGTGTGTGTGTACTTTTGAAATAAGCACAAAATGACGGGTGGAGTGCGTCAAAATGACCTTTGCCATGATGATTAGAGTGGCTGGCTGCATTTCTAGCTGGTGGACTGAAAGTGACCCCTGCTGGCACATTCTTATCTACTATGTATGCCACAGAACAGAATAGTCACCATAGTCTCCGTGTGTTTCAGGTGCTAAAGATTCCCCCATTGCTCAACTTCAAGTACACGGTTTACAGAAACAGGATTTCTGAGTTACTGGCTGCTGTCAGGTTCCCAGCTGTTTCACGGTGATGCTAAGAACTTGAGCAAGATTCAGTAGGCACTGCTTTCATAGCTGTCTAGCGAGGCTTATGACTGGGCTTATCTCAGCAATGAGACAACATAAACATATCACCTACCACAGTGTTTCATAATGGAAGCAGGGATAATTCTAAATAAAACCTGCAGTCATGTAGGTTAGGGTAGCATGTCATCCAGTACTGCATGTATTAGAAGCTTGGTCTCTGCCTTGTGGTATCCTTAAAAAGTCATGGGAGTCTTTACAAACTGAGGCCTAGCAAAAAGGAAGTTAGATCCTTGGGGGTTGGCCATGCTTAAAGGAGATTTTGAGACTTCTCCCCTGTACATTTTCTTCTCTCTGTGTTGGTCGCTCTGAGGCAAACAGGCTTTTCCTGCCACATGATCTGATGAGTTGTTCTGTGCTGCCACAAGCTCAAAGCATCAGGGCAAACAACCATGAATGAAACCTCTGAAGCCATGAGCCTAAACAGATCTTTCCTCCACTAAAGTGTTTGTACTGGGTACTGTGTCATAGTCGTGGAGAGCTGGCTAAATCTGAGAATAATGAGATTTTTCTATACCTGAGAAAAGGCTAGGTGGTCTTCACGAGTTGTACTGGGGGGAGCATCAAGAAAAGAAGCATCAGGCAGGTGAAGGGCCTGGTATCTGGCTAGGAGAGTTGAAGAAACAAAATGTGCACAGTACTAACTGCAAAGGAAAATGATGGAATTATATATGCTGACTATATAGGTTGTTACTAAAAGCTAGGTTAATGTGCTCCAAACTACAGACTCCACAGGGGCAGGACTACTGTCACCATATTATTCTAACCCCAATATCTACCCCAGTGTTTGGCTCTTAGTGGATGGTCATAAATGTCTATGGAGTAAATAGGCAAGTGAATTATTTCAATAACTAGACCCATACTTAGACTTCTGCTTAACAGCTCTAGAATCCTAGAAGGTTTTTTAACCCCTATCTGTCAATCAGCTCCCGTCCTTGTCTATGGCATTTGGTTCTCATACGAATAAAAAGTACAGTTTATCTGAAAGGAACTGACCCGCCGCAGGTACATGAGAGATGGCAGCAAACAGGGAGTCACAAAGAATTGGGACTTGAGGATGGACACAGTCTACGGCAGGTGGATGACCTGTTTGGCATTCATCTGGATGTCCCTTAACTCTGGCTGCAAACAGTGCCCATGAACGTAGGATGAATGGGTACTTTTCTTCCCTCCCATAGTAACCCATGGCACATGGTCCACTGCTGTTAACAAGATCAATAAACTTGCCACATTCAGGGATAGACAATTAACCCCTTTTACAACACTTCGACTCACAGGCTTCTCTATTTTATATTGCCAAGAAGGCTGCTGAACACATGGTTTTATTATTACTCACCCTACCCTCCTGAAAAAAACCAACCCCAATAACCCAGCACTAATAATTTAGCACCTTCTAGACGCTGTCTGTTCTTACTGGTTTTGCAGGGAAGTGCTGTGTGGCAGCCATCTATGCAAGGGCTACCTCTTAGCCGGCTCTCCAAGCTGCTTGGTGGAGCCGCTGCTGTCTTTAGTCCTGTCCACCTTTCTGCATGTTTTATGGTTTACAGCTGTGGTGAAAAGCATTCTGGAGCTGACCCAGATTTATTCCCATTTTTAATGTTTTTACTAGGCTGGATAAACACATCCACAAAGAATGAAGGCACCAGCCATGTTGGGAATCGGCAGAGTGGAGCCTGCTCTGGAATGGGAACATTCTTCTAATGGACACTTAGTTCTAACAGCAAGGGCCATTGTTAAACCCAGCTATGACTATGGGTTCAGGAGCCCCTCAGTGGGTTCCATGGCCCTCAACCCAAGAGCTCTGTCACAATGCTGCCCCAAATCGGCTCCTACCTTGCAGAATTCATTAACACCTGTAGCTAAGCTCAGCCCTGACTGCTTCGGACAGTCTGGGAAGTTGGGAATGCACAGCCGATGCTATCTGCAGTGTTTTTACATCCTGCACATGCTCATTTAAATGTTTTTTGGCAAATGAGTTCGGATAAAGCAAGTCTTTCTCCCAAATTCAAGCCAACGTGTAATTTTTTATGAGGTTTGTAAAGCTTCAGCAAAATGATTTCTTTAAAAGGGAAAAACTTCCTTCCTCGGGCTTGCTCACTTGGTTGATTTTGGCCAAGGCTGCCTAGAGAGTAACTAGTGTGCTATGAGAACGATTATTCATACAGTGATTTGGAACAGAGAGGGATCAGAAAGTAGCATAAATCTCTTCTCACGACATCCCTGCAAAGTTTGCCATCACTGGAATAAGACAGGTTTGGAAGCCAACACCTGCCCGGCCGACTGCAGGGGGAGGGGAGTTGGATGGCCTGTCTCCAAGTTCTACTTCAAAGTCAGTGGCACACAGAGCTTTGGTTGGTTGGAGGATGTTGAGGTGATTGACAAGTATAAGCAATGTTTGTAGACCCGTCAATTGGCAGCCTTTTGAAACTGAGACATGCTCGGCTCTTCCTTGCCAGTTTCAATGCCTCCTGGAGCACACGTGCTAATGCTAGTAGGTGCTTGGTCTCTGTCACTTTCATGTTTTCAGTCACCGGCCTCTCTTCTGCTTGTTCTAACTCCGTGATCCTATTCCTAAGATGCTGGAATACATTCTATATTTGGACAATGATTATTTAATGGGAAAAATACTTGGTAGATAGGCATTTTCAGACTTATTTTTTTTTCTTGTAGGAATGCTGGTAATAATGGTTTCCATCATAGCTGTAAGTTCTGAGGGAGGGGCAGAGGGTGTCGTTACCTGTTTGGCACTGGCCTCTAGCCTCTATGTATGGCAAGCCTTGGCTCTGAGAAGTTGACCGGCGTGGCAGTATCTGAACGTCTTAGCCATCTTTGTCTTTCATTATTATAAAAAAGGACAATGCCACTAAATAAGGCAGACTCGAACAAGGGAGATGGTGCTCACGCACTAGATCTTTTATCTATGAGCATTAATGATGTAAAGTAGACAGCACAGTGCTACCCTTTTTTCTTTAAGAAAGAAAATTTCAAGCTGTAAGAGATATGCCTTTCTCACTCTGGATGATTAGGGTCCCAGTTCTTTGGGCCACAGACCCCACTGCAAATATTTAAGGTGAGGTTTGACTTTACACTTCCCATTGATTGAGGGACGACTGAGTACATGCCCCAGCTACGCTCCCCAGCTACTACAGATCTTCTCCATTTTGTGAACACTTTCCTGTGCCGTGTTTGTGTTCTCAGAATGTGCCTCTGTGACTTCTAGTTGGAAGAAATACTAAGTGAGTCATTCTTCATTCTAACTCCTTATCTGTCATCCTGACTGATGTCATCCTTTCCCCTCCAATTATCCCAGAAGATGTTTCTCTTGTCCTCTTGGCGTAGAACCCCTCTGCTTGGGCCCAATAGTTTCCCCCCAGAGTCTCTATAATTTAATTCCACAAAGATTGTTCTTTATATTCATTCTCTCTCTCTCTCTCTCTCTCTCTCTCTCATTCTCTCTCTCTCTTTCTTTCTCTCTCTCTCTCCACTCCCCGCCTTGAATGTCCACTTCCAGAGGTACTCAGTTCTTATAAACAGACAGAAAGATAGACAGATAGACAGGCAGGAAGACACACATAGACATGTTTGCTCAAAGCACCTTGAACATGACTACTTTTACTTAGCTTAATGGCTTTCCTCCCACTCACAGCCAAACATATTAACTACAAGCATATTCCTCTTTTCCTCGGTGTCTCCTAGGTGATTGGCCATGTCAAGATGAAGCTGAATATGTATCTCCTTCTCACCCACCAGCTGTCAGAAACTCACTGAAGTGGACAGTGAATGCATGTGTCATACTTTCTACAAGAAGCATGTGGTCACAGAAGTAGTACTGATGCTCTGGATGAATAGTGGAAGGGCCATGTGGTCCACATCAGTGGTAGAAGTGACAAATAAAATTTTCCTATGAAGCAAGGTGTGTTGAGCCTGCTGTGGAGTGAGGGGCACTTTTGATATAGACCAAGGAGAACTGGAGAGGGGAGCACAAGTCCGTTGTGGATGCCAATGTGGGTGTTCTTAAGTTGTTTATTGTAAAAACAGAGAGAAAGGTATTCCAGGGTAGACAGATACTACCGTGCCTAGTTGTTTGGGACCCAAAAGAGGTAGAGGAATCCAAAACCTTTTCAGTCTCTCTATAGAAGAAGATGCCCACCAATATGTTAGAAAGTCCATAAGCAAAGAAGGTGAGAAACCCAGGAGCAAAGTCCCCAAGATCCAGTCTCTTGTTACTCACATGAGCTGCAGCACAAATGTCTACATATTGAAGGCAAACAGGGAGGGGGCTGCAGAACGTGCTAAACTTTTGCCCTAGAGAATGAAAGCCAAAGGAAAGCGACAGGAACAGATTGCCAAGAGGTGGAGGCCGTCCTTGCTGAGAACTTCTAAGTCCAGTCAAAATTAGGTCTTTAAGGGTTTTAAACAATGACCAGACCTTGCATTAAAACTGCAGGCCTCTAGTTATTACCTCCAGTCATTTCCCACTGAATTTCAGCTCTGTTCTTGTGTTTGGCATCACTCCCCCTCTCTCTCTGAAATGGTCAGGCACGAGTCTATAGATGTGAGTCACAGTTTCTGTATTTAAGATCCCAGTCTATATTTAGGTTTTCTTCTGGAATGTCTGACACAACTATCACCATGCCCTAAGAACGTACTCCATCTTGATGACTTTGATGATACTGATGAAATGTTTTAGTTTTCCTTCTGCATTCCAAGAACTTTCTCACCTGTGGTTTGGAGTTGTCTTCCTAATTCTGAAAATGACCTGAGCCTCAAAGGGTGGCTCTCCAGGCATCTATGTATGACACTTGGGATGATCTAGGAATCCCATCATCCCTTAAACCTTATCCTTTCAAGACTGCAAAATCTTTCTTCTAATATCTACATGTGGCATCACTAGTTTGGGCCCTTTTGGAATTAGATGTCAAGATAGAAATTAAAGCAGAAGAGGCATACTGGAGCTAATGCTTATGCAGAAAAAGCAGAGAAAGAGAGCAGAGTAGAGAAAGATCCCAGAAGGAAGAGTACAAGGAAAGGATGATTGGGCAAGCACAGGTGAGTATATCCCACAGGTCTACAGGAGGCCTATCCCACAGTTCAAAGATAATGACTGTGAAAGGAGATTCAACATGGAATAAAGCGCTCTCTCTCTCTCTCTCTCTCTCTCTCTCTCTCTCTCTCTCTCTCTCTCTCTCATTCCCTGATACGTGCATGCATGTATTTGTTCAATTTCCACTCCTTCCCTACTATCCCATCTCTCATTGACTTTTTCTCCTACTGAAACAATTCTTTTCAGGAAGCATTCCCCTACTTGAATAGCTTTTTTCTTGCCTCCTGAGTTTCATCATGGCTGCCTGCATGCTGGGTTATTTACTAGAATGTGGGAAATTGTCCAGTGTCTACACCACTGAAACGATACCACCTTCTCCAGCACCCATCAACTGACAAGAGACCATCAATGAGAGGTGAGGTGTCATGAGCTCCAAACCCCTGCAAGATGAAATGGAGCTAGGTCCAGTCCTGTGTGAGTCTTGTGCAGCACCCCATCCCAGCTCCATTGAATTTATATGGGCATTGGTTGTGACATATCTAGAAAACAGTTTCCTGGGATTCTTCTCCAATCTTCTGCTCACATCTTCATTCTGCTCTTCGTCCATGATGTTCCCTGAGTCTTGTAGGAGGTGATATACAGTCCTGTTTAGGGATAGGGTTCAACTCTTCTGTCTCTTCAAAGCTCAGCTACTAGATTAGAGATGCCTGGACAGAGTGTGCCTTGACTTGGACACCTTAGCACATCTTAAAGAGCTGCATCTGGAGGCTGCCAGAGAGCCATACTTCTTAAAGCCCATTGGCTCCTGAAGGGAGATCTCAGACGAGACATGAAACAGCCCAGCGTCCCTCACAACACATGCCTCCTTGGCATTGATCTCTTCTATCTTGTGGGAATCAGCATTTCTGCATTTTCCAGAAACACCAAGTAGCCTTTGTCTTTTCCATGACCACTCCTAGCAACAAGTTCTACTCTTAATTTCTATTATAATGCTTCTTCTTTATTGGCTCCATCTTCTTGCTTCCCAATGTCGCTGTCTAAATCCATATAATTATTGTCTCACATGGATTATGGCCATAAGCATATCCTCTTCTCTGCCTTCTTTTCATCACCGTTCTCTGAATGCTAGAGTTTCCAAGAGTTTAATTCTTGGTTTCATTGTATATGAACCTCCCCATTAATTAATTACTACTAAAAACAAATGACTCAAAAGTGTTATTTCCAGCCCTTTCCTCGGGTTTTTCATCACAGAGGTAGAAATATTGGGTATTGAATAGTTAAGCCAGAGTTGGAGAGATTGCTCAGTGGTTAAGAATACTTGCTACTCTTGTAGAGGAACTGAGTTCAGCTACCAACACCCATATCAAATGGCTCATAATTGCCTGTAATTATGAGCTCTAGGGGAACTGGATCCTTTGTTTCTGCAGGCATCTGCATTCATGTGCACATACCTAAATGTATGTACACACACACACATACACACACACACACACACACACCAACACCTAGTTAAAAATAATAAAAATGATTCTTTGAAAAAATAGGTAATCAATAAAAATGACTTTGTATATATGCTTTCCCCTGTATTTTTGTTTCATTTGTTTTAAAAATAGATTTCCAGAAAAGTTATCTGTATTCATTTCAGATATTAGAAAATCTAAGTTCAGTCATTTTGCCATTTCATTGAGATCAAGAAAAAAATCTATAATCTAAGAATTTAAAAGATTTCACTAAGGCTGCTTAGCCTGTAGATATAAGGCATAAGAAGGGGAGCTTCACCCTGGGCCCTCTGTACTGGAGCACCTCCCAATGCTAAGCCATGATCTACAATGAGTGAACTCCACCAGGTGCTTCATGAGTGACAAATTTAGAGCAAGCCCTAAAGAGTAACCAATGATATAACTTAATGGAAATCTCAGCCTAGTTTAGGATACAGAAAGGCAGTATAAGTAGCATGTGCTTTGTGTGACTTCTCAGAAGACCAGGAGAGTAGGAGAAACCTAGCCAGGGTGTGAGCTGAAGTTGCTTGTGAATGAGAGTTAATAGTCTTGGTCTCCCTGTGACTTGGAAAGGAAGCAGGAGCCTTTCATGGTTGAGTCCCATTGTTCAATTCTTGAAAGACCTTATTCAAAAGCAAGTAAGGGGTGCACAGATGCATCTGGAGCCTGTCCTCTCCCTGTTCCTTGGCCCAGGGCTGCTGCCATGAGGAAATGCCCTGTGATGTTTCTCAGCAAGCTGTGACATCTCTGCCTTCACCCAAGGAGAGATCTGGTTCTTGTTTGGACCCGAACCAAGAAGCGGTTTTTCTGGCCAATGAGAGTTAAACATGTCCCTTATTGCTTCAGCATGAAAAAAGGGGTGGGTGTGTGTGCAGTTCAAAGAGGCAGAACAGCCAGGCAACAATTCCTAACTTAGGAAAAAAAAGGAGGCATCTGAGGTTTTACAGAATGTATTGATGGCAGCTGATTTCTAAGGGAGACAAAAATAGACCAGAGTTCCTCAGCCTGACGAATATCGACATTTCGGGCTTGATAATTCTTTGTTGTGAAGGGCTATCTTAAGAGTCAGACTTTTTGCAGCATCCTGGCCCTCCATCCGATGCCAGCAACACCACCATTCCAGTCATGACAATCAAGATGCCTCTGGACACTGTCAAATATGCTTTGAGAGGCAAAACCATCCCCAAGTGAGAACTACCAAAATAGAATAATAGGTTCCTTGAAAGAAAGAGCCAATTCCTATGTAGGAAGCAAAAGGAAAGAAGATACAGGATACAAGTGATGCTCATGGGTATAGAACACAGAAAAGGCCCCCATATCCTGTGAGAACAGAAGGTCCTCTACTCAGCTAGCTATGGTCTGATCAGAATCCACATTGAGGAAAAGTGTCATGAACACAAGAAAGAAGCCATCTTTAGAGCGAGCACAGCCACATCTGTATTCTGTCTACTACATAGATCACGCACCCTGATCTCGAACTAGTACATGGTTTCTGCCAATCCTAAGAGAATCCTCCAGAAAATAGGGACATTGTCTTTTCAATTCCTGACCTACATAGATCTAATTGAAAACTATTAGCAGTATCCTAGTGTCAGAATGTAGAAAGACCTGTGGGCAAGTTGAGAGTGACTTTCTTCTGGTTTGACACCTCAAACATTGCATGCTTATAAAGCCTTAATATCAGCAAATATTGAAAAAGCCATCCCACAAAGTGTTCCAAATCTCCTGAATAACATACTTGCAGGGGATGGAAACCAGTACGAGTGAGATCCTACTGCAGGACAGTACTAGCTACTAGGAAGTTTCCATGGTGGGAGAGATCTCCCAGTAGAACCAGGACCTGGTTCTATCCCCTGAAATTGGGACAAGTCTACTCCCTCATTCAAACGTCTGCAGTCTCTTTCAGCCACCTGGGCATCAGTCTTCTTATGCTAGCCAGGCATGTCCAGTGTCCCCAGTCTCTGCTCACATAGACACTCCTTCCCCAGAATGAGGCAGGATCACATGTAAGGCTTTACCATCCTCAGCAATGATCCTGAGCCTTCCCCCCTTTTATTCAGGCCCCTCTCTCCTTGACAGACTTGCCCATGACCTCAGACAACAGCCCATTCTTCCCTCTCTTTATTTTTCTCTGTCTCTGCTCTCAATACTTCTTCCACATTCACTCCTCAGGTGGTTTCTTATTTTCTCCAATAGAATGGGGGTGAGAGGCTGTCTCTAAAAGTCACTCTCTGTCTTGTGTCCTTGCTCCTGGCCACTGTCCCCATCTTATATCTTAAGCACAGAGGAAGACGGTGCCTTTTAAAAACCAATTAACAAACATGGTCACCTTGCCTTCAAGCCACTGCTGTTGGCATAGTTTCCCATCTTAGCTCTGCTGTGGATGTGGAGACACATTTTAAAATGTCACTGGAATCATTCTTGTCATATGTTCCTTTTGCTCTTTGTGGTCTACCTACCTCATCCAATTGGAAATCTCTTATTCTTTTTATAATACCAGGTGCTATTTTCTTAGCATGGCTTCCCTTGGAGAGGGAGGGAGAATCAGGTCAATTTCATATACATTGTTCAAGAATAAAGGTATCTGGGACTAGGGACATGGCTTGCCATGTAAGTGTGAACTCTGAGTTCAACCCCCCTAACACCTGTATAAACGAAGAGCACAGTGTTGCTCGTCTGTAATCCCAGCCCAGGGAGGGAGAGACAGGAGGACATAAGGGGCTTATTGGCTGCCTGACTGGACCCAGCCTGTCATGCCCAGTCAGGGAGCTTCAGTTTCAGTGAGAGTTCCTGTCTCACAGAAAGTAGAGGGAGACAGAGGAAGATGCCCAGTGTGGACCTCTGCCCTCCATATACATGCATATGTGTGTACATTTGTGTGCACATTAAAAACACTCACACACACACACACACACACACACACACACACACACACACACACACACACAGCACCAAGTACAGAGCTCCTTGCTTGGTCCATCCATATTACAGCTATTAGCACTATTAGTTTCTTAGACAACATTTCTTTCCCTGTCTGGAAACGTGTTCTTTGTCATAGCAGGTGTCCATTTCTTCACAAGCCCACAGGAGTTAAGGACATGGCACACTCTCTTTTCATCTATATGTCTCCACATCTAGTGGGAACTCAGTGTCCTATGAGTGATCCCATGACTCGAAACACAGAAAAACTTGTGTCTTGTAATTAAAAAAGGAACTTACAGTTCTACACCTGTGGCTCTGGCCCTTTTGGCAATGATGCTGCATTTCAAGCCATTTCTCTTTATGAATCCAGAAATGACTATTAAAATGCCCAAGGGAGAGTCATGGGTATGCCCCAAGACATTCCCCCAGTGGAGAGAGCCATTGTGCTGGATCTAGGTGGGGGCAGGGTGGGGAGCTCAGCTTGGCACCGACTGACTTCTTGGGTCAAGGTTGCCCCACAGAGCCAGTCTCTTGGGTTCAACTGTGGGCCAGACACTGCAGATGGAACAAAGGCAGCATTGATGCTGCTACTCACCGAGCAGGCCCCTGGGCGAGCATCAGAGGGCTTGCAGGCAGTTTTATTCCACAGCAGGCTCATCTCTACCACTGTCCTCAGAGCCCAGGGTTGCACCAGTCAAACAAGAACACAGGGAAGGGATCTGTTAAGCCAGGTGGAGGCTCACTCAAGACTGCTGCTCCAGCGTTATGAAGCAGAGATGTGCTGTAACCTGTAGTATGTGCTTCGTTCTCACGATAGACTTACAATTGGTTACATACCAATGGCTGTGCCCCTGCCTTTTAACTAATTTTACATCTTATGCCAGCAATAATCCTGTTCCCCTCCCCCATCCTAAAGTTTGCAGTTCTACTGGGGGAAAATACTTATCTTGAGGTCTTACTGTGTTGTGTGTCAGGTAGCATGTTGCCATGCTATGGGCTCCTTTGTGTCTTACAACAAATCCTCTAGGGTGGATACATTACTCCTGTTTTATAAACAAAGGACAGAGGCTCAGGTAATTTAAATTGCTTTTTACCACATTCCTTGCAAATGACCAACTCAAGCTTTTAAAATGATCCACTGAAGCGCAACCAAAAGGTCACCATTTCCCTGCTGTTTCAAAATATAAGGTAACCAATGTTCCCTCAAAAATATAACACATCGGGCCAACAGGATGGCTTAGGAGGTAAAGTACTTGCTCCTCAAGCCTGAGGATTTGAGTCTGAGTCCCAGAACTCAAATACGGGAGAAAGGAAGAAACATGTCACAAAGCTGTCTTCTGGCACAGTGACACATTTGCACACCCACATCCTATACACAAATGACAATAAATAAAAATTGAAAAATATTAATATATAGCAAATCATAACTACTAGTGGCCTGCAGATGGAAAAAGTTGAACTTTCATGATGTAATTTGAGGCAAAGACAAAGAAATGTGTTACTGATAAAACATTCTGTCCTGTTTTTCATTGTTTTGGTGCCAGGGATTGAGCCCGAGCCTTGAAGCAAGCACTCAACTTGTGAGCCCTCCTTTTGAGAGGGTAACTGTATAGCTAATCATGGGATTTCTGAGATAAGACAAACGGGCTTTTTCCACTGCCTCTAAGCGCCGTTGAAGTCTGAAGCTTTGATAGGGCATCAATATGGGCAACTACTCAAAGGAGCACACACATGGCTGAGTGGCACCTTTGTCTCCGAGTCTTCTTCTAAACTTAAGCAGGTTTCTTCCTCACGAAGGCATGTTGAGGTCTTCCCTTTGACCTGGATGCTTACCTGGAGAAAACATAGCTTGAGGATTTCCTGCAGCTTTTTGAATGATCCGTGAAGGGGCCAATCAGAAATTTCAAAGGAATTGTAAGATCCAGAGAAGAAACGAAAACCTCACCTTTGCCCTTAGCTTTGTGTGTCTGTCAACCAGGGAGCCTGTGGGCCAGCTCACTGCTGTCTCCAGGTGTGCTCAAGAGGGTCCAATTTCAAAGAACTCTGGGAACTCTTACTCTAAGTCCCAAACAAAAGGCTGGCGCTTTGATTTTGAAACAGATAGACAATTCAAATTGTCCTGCAGGGTCCTAACTACTCCTTGAGATAAGATCCAGTGACACAAGGGACATAATTTCCAGCCACAATAATCAGGAGTTCTACATGGCAAACAGCAGGGAGACCCAGATAGCAGGGTGACCCAAAATGAAGCCACAGAAATGGTAAGGCCTGAACTAATATAGGGGTCACACACAGGGGAAGGACAGTGCTGAATTTTTGGGTGGTAATCTACTAGACTATCATATCCATGGTTTGTCACAGGCCTTTGCTAGCACTGCTGTCATGTATTCTCCCCACTTTTCTGGAAAGGTGTGGGTAGAACCATAATAGGAATCCAGACAGACAGATGCCTGGGAACCAACTCTCAGAACCACAAGCCTGAGAGAGCAAAAGCAGTATCAGCTACAAATGTTTCTTTAAAAAATAACCCAACAAAAAGGATTTTGGAAAGTGATTTTAGGAGAACATAAATATTAGTAAATGAGAGATAGTTAGTGGATTTAGAAAAAAAATCTAAAACCCAATGAGAAAGAGGCCAGGAAGAAGCTCGTTCCTGTAGCTATGTGGGAATTCATGAGGTTAGTCCTGGAATACATTGATCTGAACCAGCACCCGTATATCTGTGTGCTTCTAAGAGCATGAATGATCCAACCTCAGTCTTTACATGGAAGTCAGTGAGGATACCTCTGTCAAAATATCACAGAAATGACTGGAAAATCTAAGGTTGTGAGAGAAGTTAAAAGAACTTCACTTGGGGGTAAGGTGACGAGTGCGGTGGCAGGCACTGTAGTAGGAAAACATGGTGTTGGAGGTCGAAGATACAGGCATTTTTTTTATGTCTTGTAACTTATTCTGTTTTCAAGTGTAAATGATTAAAGGCCTCCCATGGATTGACAAAATTAATATTGTGAAGATGAAAATGTTGTAAGCAATTTATAGATTTCATGCAATCCCAATAAAAATTCTCATGAAAAAAATAGGAAAAAAAATCCCTAAAATTCATATTGAAGGGTACTCATACACACACATACCCCAAAACAATCTTGAGCAAAAAAATGCCTGAGATATTTCCATATCAAATTCCAAGCTATAGTATAGAGTTATAGCCATAAAGACATTGTGAGACTGCCACAAAACAGCCATGCAGATCAATGGAATGAACTGCAAGATGAAAACAAGAGCGTGCTAGATTAGAGCCATCTGATATTTGACCAGGATGCCAAAATACACATGGGGAAAAAGACAGCATCCTCAACAAATGGTGACGGGCAAGTTGGGTGTTCACATGAAAAGGAATGAAATTAGAGCCATATCTATCACCCTTCACAAAAGTCAGCAAAGACCTCCCCCATGAAGTGGGAAAGCTGAAACTCCCAGAGAATAGCGTAGACAGTCAGTACCTCCCACACTTATATGCAGGAAAGGACTTCCTGAATAGAATTGCATTTGCTTAGGGATTAAGGTCAACTGACAAATGGGACCTCATAAAACTTCTGTAGAGCAAAGGAAACAATCCATCCAGTGACCATGAAGACCAAGGAGTGGGAAAGTATCTTTGCCAGTTATATGGTTGATAGAGGATTACTTTCCAGAATATGTAAAGAACTCAAAGGACAAAGAATCAAGAAAACTACCAACCCACTTTAAAAATGGGCTATAGTATTGGGGATAAGAAACCTGAAGAGGCCACCTCCTGGAGTCAGGCAGGAACCCCAGTAGAGTGCAAAGGACACCAACTCACCCACAAAACTTTCCACCCAAAGTTTATCCTGTCTACAAGAAATGCAGAAACAGGGGATAGAGCAGAGACTAATGGGATGGCCAACCTGCCCAACCTGAGAGGCATCCCATGAGCAACACCAATCCCTGACACTATTAATAATATACTCTGTGATGCTTGCAGACAGGAGTCTAGCATGGCTGTCCTCCGAGAGGCTCCACTCAGCAGCTTGACTCAGATAGTCACCCAGTCAGACAGTGAATGGAGTTTGGAGATTCTTATGGAAGAATAGGAGGAAGGATTTTGGGCCCTGAAGGAGATAGGAACTCCACAGGAAGACCAACAGAGTTAACTAACCTGGACCCTTTGGGCTCTCAGAGTCTGAACCACCAACCAAAGAACATACACAGGGATCTAGGCCTCCCTACACATATGTAGCAGATGTGCAGCTTGGTCTTTATGTAGGTCCCGAACTGGAGCAGGAGCTATCCCAAAAGCTGTTGCCTGAATATGAGATATGTTCTTCCAGCTGGACTGCCTTGTCTGGCCTCAGTGGGAAAGGATGCACCTAGTGTCACAGAGACTTGATGTACCAGGGTTGGGGGATACCCAGGGGCCCCCCACTCAATCAGAGAAAAAGAGGAGGGGTATGGGATGAAGGATTATAGGAAGGAGTGACAGGGGTGGGGGAAGCAGTAAGCAGAATATAAAGTGAATAAGTAAAAAATAATAAATAAATAAATAAATGAATAAATAAATAAAGGCTACAGATCTGAACAGAGAGTTTTTAAAAGAAGAAATAAAATGGCTAACAAAAACCTCAAAAGTGTTCAATATCCATAGCAATTAGAGAAATGCAAATTAAAACTATTTTGAGATTTCATCTTAACCCCAGTAAGAATGCCTAAACTCATGAAAAACAAGTTCTGGCAAGAGAGCCTCATTCTCTGCTGGCGAGATTACAAACTGCTATAGCCATTGTGGAAATCAAGATGGCGACTCCTCAGAAAGCTAAAACCTATCATATGACCCCACCACAGCCAAATAATCTGATATTCTACTGCAGAAATACTTGTTCATAAATGTTTATTGCTGTTCTAGTCACAAGAACCAAGAAATAAAAGCAACCTAGATGCCCTCCAACTGATGAATAGATAATAAAAATGTGTTACATATAAACAATGGAGTTCTATCTAAAGAGCAATGGAATCACAGCAATCTCAGGTATGGATGGAACTAGAAAACAGGCTAAAGAATATACAGAATTAGGGAGCCCCAAGTCAGAAAGACAAATACTGCATGTTCTCTCTAATTTGTGAATCCTAGCTCTGGGACTTTGAATGAGTTTATAACCTGAAACCACAGAATCCAGAAAAGTAGAAAGGGATCATGGGAAGTGAGGGGAGAAGGAGTTCTAGAGAGGGGACTCATAAGACATAGGTTCTAGGAAGGGCAGAAGGGGAACTGGGAGGGAACTTAACTGGAGAGGAAGGTGGGTAACAGAGGAGAGGAAGGAAGGAGAGATGGGTTTCCCAACTAGAATTCAAACATTCAGAGAATGCGCTTGTATCTAATTGAACCACAAGGCTTATCATTTAGTTAGATGCAAGACAGAAAGTATGTCCCCAAGTCAGAGTCTACAAGCATTTCAGAAAGCTCTGGCTACTAGGAGCATGAAATGAAATTAGTCATGCTGGGTGCTTAGTGCAGTGCCCTGGGAAAGTGACAAAAACTTGGCAGATATTGCCTCTACTATTGCCACATGCCAGGAACTGTCCTTCCAACCCACATACAAGACAAACACAGAGCTTAGCCACAACCACCTACTGTCTGGAGGGAGACTGAAAAAAAAAAGAACCCTCAGTCCTGAGAGGCCAGAGAACTTCCTTGTTGTCACCCAAGGGACATAGCTGCTTTTAGGGGATTCTCTCCTACCCTGCCCAATCTAGTCTTCTTAACAAAGGCAGAGCATGGTGCCTGCCAGCACAGGTAGCATGACCCAGTGTGGATTTCCTGTGCGTGACTAGCCAGATAAGTCTAAACTTCTTCATCTGGGGATTTCAAAGCCTCTGAGATGTGTCCTACCCCATCTCCCAAAGCATTCCCCGTTTATAGTCTACACAAGAGGCAGCCAGCTCTCCAAGGCTTTGGCCATTTTTATTTATTATTACTACTTTATTTTTGAGACATCATCTATGTAGCCTAGACTGGATTCAAACACATGCTCCGCTCCTCCTGCCTCATCTCCTGAGTGTGGGTTAAAAATTGTGAATCACCACTGTGAGGAGCACTGTATGTCTCACATAATCCTTTATTCTAATTCTAATCCATAATCCTAATTCTATCTTTAGAGCCCAGTTCAAGTCCAGCCTTTATCAGGAAGCCCATGATAAAGCTCATAGAATTATATTTAATTCTTCAACTAGTTAACCTATTTTATCTGGCAGTACCTAAAAACATCGAATGTGGATGTGCAGAGTACCGGAGTCTATGAACAGACCAGCAGCTTAGGGGCAAAGGCTGGATCCTTAAGTATTCCACAGGGGTCAGCCTGGTCATGCAGCCACTCTTATTTGGCTAAGAGTGGCCATGTAGCAGTTTCCTTTTAAAAGAAAGGCAAGCTGTTCTTATTCAAAGAAGAATGAACGCCGGAGATGTGCTCAATGGTGATGTGCTTGTCTAACATGTGCAGGGTTCTGATCTCTCAAACTACAAAACAACTCCACCACACCAATAACAAAAGACCAAAACTAGAGACAGGGCAGCCACTGAACCAGCAAACCTCGTTGGTTTCCTTCACCTTCCTAAGTCAAATTCCTTGCACTGGACTATAGCTGCCCAGTGCCAGTCAGGTAGCAGGCTGTAACCCTATTAAGAACTGTGGAACAGCGACAGAACTCCTTTTATGCTGACCTCTAGGGAAGGGCACCCAGCCTGGGGGCACAGCTACAGGGAGAGCTTATCACTCTGACGCAGCATTTTCATCACAAAGGGTGTCTACCATTCCTGCATGCTCTGTTAACCCACTGGGAATGGGGGAACCCACTGGAGAACTCATCAGAGGCTTTCTTTCAGATCTCTTCAAAGAAGTCCTGTCATCTGCCAATGTGATCTTTCTTAATGTTGTACAGATGGCAGGCTAATCCATCTTCAGATGATCTAATTGCATCAAACTTTCATGAAACATTGTGTAGAGTTGTGATGTCTTAATTGTGGGGTGAGTGCTAAGTGTCTTCAAGAGTACTGAGCCAAGCACTCCTATTCGGCCAAGCATCCCACGGCCCTTCCTGGAGCCAAGCATTCTCATTTAAGCCAAGCACTCCCACTAAAGTGGAGAATTTCCAGTGGAAACATTCAGGAGGGGAACTGGGAGGTGGGAGTGAAAAGACTCAGCAAGTCCAGTTCTTAGGGCCCAGTGTTGATAAACATCCAGTTCTGTTTCAACTTACTGGTTTACAGTTTCCACAAGGGCTTGTGGAGGGTCTCCTGTGCCTCAGAAGTATCAAAGGTCCATTTCCCATAAAGAGAATGGGAACAGCACAGGGTAGTGGGGAGGGAAGGACCATCAGAGGAGGGCTTCGGGAACCTGGCTGGCCGAGACTCCAAGCAAGTAGTCTGTTCTGTGGCTCTCTCTCTTAGCCCAGAAAGCTTTACAAGCCTTGAACACACAGAGTCACCTACAGGAAGTGCGTTGAGTCATATGGGTGCCAGCCTGAGGGGGGGGACCTGATCTGCAGCTTCTGGAGTCGGGAAGAAGGCACACGTAAGCTAGTGAGGTCAGTGCAAAGAGCACGGCTCTTTAATTCCATGGTTCCTTGAAATGTTGCCAGTGTTGCTTCCTCAGCAGGAATACTCTGCCGAGTATTCTGAGTCTTCTGAGTTTGCATTTGGGACAGCCTGGACTTTCGGTGGAAGCCAGACAGTAGCCATTTGAGATCTGGGCTTGGGTCAGTTCTGACTCCTAGGTGGACACCACACCCCAAGTCCCTCCATCCGCTAGCTATGCCAAGAGAATATTTAGAGACTAGGCCACAAATGCAGTGCCACAACCCCCAAGATTCATGGTATGAGAGGTACAGGTCACCCTGGCCCCATTCCTTGGCAGGCCTAGGGGACCTAACAATGCTGTTTGTTTGTTTAACAAAGATATTTACATTGGCCCCTGTTTATAATATCCCCTTGTTTTCACCTTCACAGTCGCTATGCCTCATTGGGTGGGGCAGAGCAGGAGCGCTGGCTCTGAGCACTGAGCTACTTGATTTCACCTTGGGGTCCCTGGTGATTCTAAAAATTGGCAGGGATGGCTCAGGCTCTTCATCAGAAACCATTTCCTGAAGAATTGTCATATTTCCTTGGCAAGCCAGGATACTGGAGAACGTCTGTGACCCAATTCCAGCAATGCAAAGAGAAGCCACAGAAAGCAAAGCCTACCAGGAGGGGAAATGAAAACCTCCTTGAAAGGCGTGTTGTGGGCCAGGGACATGGCTCAGTGGATGATGCTGTGGACTAGGGTCCTGGCTCAGTGGATGATGGTGTGGACCAGGGTCCTGGTTCAGTGGATGATAAATTGGTATCATTCAGCCAAACAATCCTTGAGTCAATACTATGACTGTGAAGAAAGACATGAAGAAGAAGAAGAAGAAGAAGAAGAAGAAGAAGAAGAAGAAGAAGAAGAAGAAGAAGAAGAAGAAGAAGAAGAAGAAGAAGAAGAAGAAGAAGAAGAAAGAGGAAAGACACCTCCATCCAAAGGTTCTCCACTCTTAGATGCGGTGTGGCTTTGTCCTTGACCTTGACCCAGGGCTTGGTTATTAACCCACTGCCCTCCTTGCAGGGGGAGGAAGAGAGCACGAGGATTACAAATGAAGGGTCCTGTGTCAAGAGCTAGGTGGTGAACAGTGTGGCAGGAGAAAGGGAGAAGGGCAGTGTATTCAGACTGGGTTCTGTCATGCAATGGAAGAGAACTCCTTCTGACTGACCCACACGGGCATTTGTATTGTGTCAAGACTAGGCAAACTCAGAGACAGAAATCCCCTTACAGTTGTGAGAAGAGGGGAGAGTCTACTTAATGGAGTCAATGTTTCTTGCTAGAGTGAAAACATGATAGGTAAATCTTGCTTGTCAACAAGCTATGTCCTGGGAACTAGTGAAAATGACACATGTTATGTGTATTAGCTATAATAATGAGAATGATAATAAAATAAGGAGGATTTCTCTCAACAACCAGATAACATCACTTAGAACAACAGTCTGGCTCCTTAGCAGTGCTGACTCCAAGTGCATGTACTAGACTGTACCTGCCCACCGTCGGAAACCCTTCAGGATCTGCTGGCTGGGCCAGTAGACTGTTTTGAAATGAACCTTCACCTAAAAGAATAATATTTTACTTTGAAATTCCATGTGTTTCTTTTTGCAAATTACCTCTTCTTTTCAATCTGAATGGTCATCCAAGCAATTATATATGTCTGTGTGTTCCTACGTACACACATGTGCACACATAAACACACATGTATGCAATCACACATCACCCAACCACACATACACACACATATGTCGATGCACACATATCTATGTTTAACTCAGGTGGAAAGCGGGCTTGATGAATTCTGCTCTGAAATCCTCTCAGGCCAACCACTTCTGTTTTCTGAATGTCTATTTTTAGCCAGGACAGAAAGCTGATGGAAACACATACTCTTCTGGAGAAGTTATGAGTTCTGTAGTGTTTTAGCTAAGGGAATCTCTGAGGTACAAAACTGTATCGGGGAAAAAAAGTCTGGAATAAAGTATGCCAAATAATTCATGATGAGTGTCAACTGAGTAGGGCCACACACGTAAACCTTGTATGCTGTGTTTAAAGAAAATAAAAGCTAAACTTAAAAAATAACAAAGTGGATAACACTGAAGAAATGTTTCCAGCAACAACACAAGTAGTTGTATTTCCTGGCAGCAGTTAAAAAAAGAATGAAATTGATCATCTGAAACCAGAATTAAATGCCCCAGAGGAAAGGCATTTGTATACAACTTCTAATATAATCTGGGCATGTAAGTTTAAACGGTTTTAGGAACGCTTTGGAGAACAGAGTTGCATGCAACCTGGGTTGGCCTTGGATTTGCTCTGTGCTGAAGATGACTTCACAGCCCCCATCTCAGGCATGCTGGGCTTGCAGGCATTTTCAGACACACTGGGGATAGAGCCCAGACCTTCAGGCACAGCCTACAACTTGAGTCTGGACAAAGGCATATTAAAATAGATAAAGTGAAGAGGAAGAATCCTATTATACTCATACATAGGCTATTAAGTCTTTCTTACAAAATCAAAGGTCAGCTGATACAAAATCTGAAAAGTTGTGGGTACTTTTCTTTAGATGGGACATGAAATATTAGAGAAATTGGCATGTTAGTGTTTTGGGTTACATTTTCACCAGGAAGAGATTCCAAATTCATAAGAAATGTCAACTTGAGCTTATAGAGTGGGCATTGCTTCATTTTTTACATCTATTAAAGAATTCCAGTTCGTATGATAAAAAAAATAATTAAACTCTGGTTCATAATACTCTAGCCACTCAGTGAAAATCCAGAGTTAGTGGGATTTAATAACACCGTATCTAATCAACAACAAAGGTTCTCTTATTGTTTTGGTCTACTTTAGGATAGGTACTGAAAATATCTGGTCTCGAGAACTTGTGGGAGCAGTTGAGCAATGTCTGGTTTGACTTAAGGCCGACCCCATGAGAGGGAACCTTTGTCTAACACTGCTTGGGAAACCAAGAACCAGAGGCTCGAATGCCCAGAGACCTAGGGTCAAACCAAACATTACTGACCTTGGGACTTTAATGAAAGAGGAAGGACATTATAACCTAGCAAGGCACGTGCAGAATAGGTGAGTAACTGTGGCTTTTTCTAATACACATCTACAGTTGCTGCATTATACATTCATAACTGGAATTCTTCTGTGGATATTGTGACTGACAGCACTTTGTGAACTGATTTGAAGAATGTTTTATTGATATTGATAAATTGGATGCTGCTTTTTAATTTTTGCATTATACCTTTGAATTTAATATAAATGATATCAAGTTGCTAGATTTAGCAAATTTATTTAATTTGGATAGACATAGTTTGGAAATTAATAAATCGTGTTTCAAAGTAAATTCTTAAAAAAAAATAAGGAATCAGTTAATTGGTGTGTACAGGAATGTTTTTTTTTTTTTTTTTTTTTTTTTTTTAACTTGAGTATTTCTTATGTGCATTTGGCAAAACATCCCCTTCCCTCCCCTTCCTTATGGGTGTTCCCCTCCCCACCCTCCCCCATTGCCCCTCCCCGACAGTCTAGTTCACTGGGGGTTCAGTCTTAGCAGGACCAAGGGCTTCCCCTTCCACTGGTGCTCTTACTAGGATATTCATTGCTACCTATGAGGTTGGAGCCCAGGGTCAGTCCATGTATAGTCTTTAGTAGTGGCTTAGTCCCTGGAAGCTCTGGTTGCTTGGCATTGTTGTATATATGGAGTCTCAAGCCCCTTCAAGCTCTTCCAGTTCATTCTCTGATTCCTTCAACGGGGGTCCCGTTCTCAGTTCAGTGGTTTGCTGCTGGCATTCGCCTCTGTATTTGCTGTATTCTGGCTGTGTCTCTCAGGTTCGATCTACATCCGGCTCCTGTCGGTCTGCACTTCTTTGCTTCATCCATCTTGTCTAATTGCTCTATATGTATGGGCCACATGTGGGGCAGGCTCTGAATGGGTGTTCCTTCAGTCTCTGTTTTAATCTTTGCCTCTCTCTTCCCTGCCACGCGTATTCTTGTTCCCCTTTTAAAGAAGGAGTGAAGCCTTCACATTTTGATCATCCGTCTTGAGTTTCATTTGTTCTAGGCCACTAGGGTAATTCAAACATTTGGGCTAATAGCCACTTATCAGTGAGTGCATACCATGTATGTCTTTCTGTGATTGGGTTAGCTCACTCAGAATGATATTTTCCAGTTCCAACCATTTGCCTACGAATTTCATAAAGTCGTTGTTTTTGATAGCTGAGTAATATTCCATTGTGTAGATGTACCACATTTTCTGTATCCATTCCTCTGTTGAAGGGCATCTGGGTTCTTTCCAGCTTCTGGCTATTATAAATAAGGCTGCGATGAACATAGTGGAGCACGTGTCTTTTTTATATGTTGGGGCATCTTTTTGGTATATGCCCAAAAGAGGTATAGCTGGATCCTCAGGCAGTTCAATGTCCAATTTTCTGAGAAACCTCCAGACTGATTTCCAGAATGGTTGTACCAGTCTGCAACCCCACCAACAATGGAGGAGTGTTCCTCTTTCTCCGCATCCTCGCCAGCATTTGCTGTCACCTGAGTTTTTGATCTTAGCCATTCTCACTGGTGTAGGTGAAATCTCAGGGTTGTTTTTGATTTGCATTTCCCTGATGATTAAAGATGTTGAACATTTCTTTAGGTGTTTCTCAGCCATTCGGCATTCCTCAGCTGTGAATTCTTTGTTTAGCTCTGAACCCCATTTTTTAATAGGGTTATTTGTCTCCCTGCGGTCTAACTTTTTGAGTTCTTTGTATATTTTGGATATAAGGCCTCTATCTGTTGTAGGATTGGTAAAGATCTTTTCCCAATCTGTTGGTTGCCGTTTTGTCCTGACCATAGTGTCCTGTGCATTACAGAAGCTTTGTAGTTTTATGAGATCCCATTTGTCGATTCTTGATCTTAGAGCATAAGCCATTGGTGTTTTGTTCAGGAAATTTTTTCCAGTGCCCATGTGTTCCAGATGCTTCCCTAGTTTTTCTTCTATTAGTTTGAGTGTCTGGTTTGATGTGGGAGGTCCTTGATCCACTTGGACTTAAGCTTTATACAGGGGTGATAAGCATGGATCGATCTGCATTCTTCTACATGGTTGACCTCCAGTTGAACCAGCACCATTTGCTGAAAATGCTATCTTTTCCATTGGATGGATTTGGCTCCTTTGTCAAAAAATCAAGTGCCCATAGGGGTGTGTGGGTTCATTTCTGGTCTTCAATTCTATTCCATTGGTCTATCTGTCTGTCTCTGTACCAATACCATGCAGTTTTTATTATAATTGCTCTGTAATACTGCTTGAGTTCAGGGATAAGCGATTCCCAGAAGTCCTTTTATTGTTGAGCATAGTTTTAGCTATCCTGGGTTTTTTGTTATTCCAGATGAATTTGCAAATTGTTCTGTCTAACTCTTTGAAGAATTGGATTGGTATTTTGATGGGGATTGCATTGAATCTGTAGATCGCTTTTGGCAGAATGGCCATTTTTACTATATTAATCCTGCCAATCCATGAGCATGGGAGATCTTTCCATCTTCTGAGGTCTTCTTCAATTTCTTTCTTCAGAGTCTTGAAGTTCTTGTTGTACAAATCTTTTACTTGCTTGGTTAAAGTGTACAGGAATGTTAAACACTGATTTGTCAGTCAACTTGGTTACTAGAAGACTTTGTATTTGAAGTGATTTGACAATATAGATCTATGTTTTTATTAGTTAATCTTATTAAACCCAATGACACTAATTATTTATGTTAAAATCTAGCATCAAAATTGTGTTGCCAATATAAAATATACTTTGGACATTGAAGATTTTTTAAAAAAAAAGTAAGGCAGGTTTCTTAATTATAAAACAGTACAGTAACTCAAAGACAAATTCCTGCTATTGGGGACAGAATTGCCCTAGGAATAATTAAGTAGCTATCATGGCTTAGTCATTAATCATCTTTCAATGTATAGCTACATCAGATATATATATATATATAATATATTACATATTAGTGTGTATATGTGTGATACATTACATATTAGCTTATATATATTAGTGTATGTATGCAACTTATTAAGGAATAATTGGTAAGTCAAACTTACATTTGTTCAGTTTTAGAAAAATGAACAGAGGGTAGAGTCATTGGAAATTGGACATGAAAATATTAAGCCTGCTATTGAAGTGATTGAAGACTGACTCATGATAACTACTCAATTATTCTAGTGCGCTTCTATCCCCAGTGGCAAGAAGTTGCATTGTCCAAGTTCTAGGAGTAGGTTCCCAACTTATATAAAAGCAAAGCCAACAGTGTTGGGTACTCTCAGCTGGCCTGACCTATTACAAATTAAATGTTGGAAGCAGTGACCACTGGCAATCACACAGACTATTTGTAGTAAAGATAAAGTGATATACTTTATCTCAGGAGATATATATCTATATCTATCTATGTATCTATATCTATATCTATCTATCTATATCTATATCTATATCTATATCTATATCTATATATCCTACTAATGATACTCTGTAAAAGTGTATAGTTTGTGGTAAAAAGTATTAGCTGTTTGACATTAGTAACAAGGAATAGATTTATGATTTTCAGGTGGCTTGAGGGAAATCTTGGTGTTTCAATGATTACGGTGTACTATAAAGCCAAAAATGAGCCTCTGTGAACTGCTCTAAATGAGACCTCAGATATGAACTAACACTGGCCCTCTTAGAATTCAGGTCCCTCCCATCCATGCCAATGGAATTTGAGACCTGCTGAGAAACTGTGTGACCCAGTTTGGGTAGGACAAAAGGTTCTCATTCAGGATCTCTGAGTATCTTCCATTATACGTTTATCTCCTGTTATTCCTAGCATGTACCTCCTTGCCTACATTTAAATTGCTTAATGAATATATAAAAAATCATTGGAGTATTTTGAGTTCTTTCTGTAAAATGCTTAAGATGATCAAATACCTAGTTCCTATAAGCATTCTTGATTACTTCCTTCAGCAAGGAGAGGGAATGCAATAGTGTAATGTCTGCAACCCACGTTTATATCTATGCAATAAGGGTGGCTAATGGCTGTCCCAGGATTTCACAAAGCCACATATGATAGTTAATCTTGTAAACTTAACTGAATTGAGAATCAGTATGGAAACACTCCTCTGAGTTTGTCCAGAAATGCATTTTCTAGGACTAACTGAGGAGGGAAGACTCACCCTGAACAAAGGAGCTGTTAATCCAGGGGCTGGCATCTTGGACTAAACAAAAAGAAACCAGGGAGTTGAGCATCAGTGTTCATCTCTTTCTATCACTTGGTTGCTGATGCAAGGTGATCAAATCTTCCAGATCCTTGGATCACACCGCCAGTGCCATGGTGGGCTGTAATCTCTCAAACTGTAATCCAAATAAACCCTTTCCCCTTTAAGTTGCTTTTTGTCAGGTATTTTTGTCACAGCAACATGACCTAACTGTCTTTTATAGTTTCATGCAGATGCTTTTATGTAGGTGGTTGGCCAAGGGTGGAGCTCTCTGTCTATCCCTGACATAGAGCGGGACTTGGTGTCCACCCCACCTGCCAAATACTGTCATGGGAGTCATAGGAAGAAAACATCTGTGGCTTTCTTGTTTTTAGCCTTGTTTTCTAGATGTCTCTTCAGAATATAAGGGTATGATCTTGAGGGCCATTTTTCTATAAATCTTTCTTACCGACTCAGTGTAACTGAATAGGGTCTTCTTTAGAATGGTCAGAATGGATGTTCATGACAGAACAGATAACGACTGACACTTCAGAGCAGAGAAAATGACCTAGGAGCTGATGGGACATTATTCAGAATCTTGATGAGATTTTATAGTAAGAGAGGAAATAATACATTTTCAATTAGTTATCAAATTCAGCTGGAAGAGAACTTAGAAGACATTGAACTCCAGTTCTTCAGTTGTTTAAAAAAAAAAAAAAAGCAAGCTTAGGGGCCAAAGATGTTGTTTTCTGCCTGATGTCCCCGGTGAGTGAATGACCTGGAAAGGCTAGAACCAGGTACCTGCTCTTTCTGTGCTTGTTTCTCAACGTGTGTGAGAAATGCACAACCCTAAAAGTCTGTGAGAAATGTGGGAGCTTCCGCTGTTCAACATAACACAAACTTGCTGAGCAGTCCCTGCACACTAAGTACTGTGTGAGGTGTGGAGCCAATCACAATATGTCACAACATGTCACATGTAATGCAAGGAACAAGAAGCTCAGCTTGGTGGACAGACTTCCAGAAAATATCTGCCTAGAAGGCGAGGACCTATCTTCTCTTTTTTGGATACGTCAGTCTTCACAAATGTCATCTGAATGGGAACTTTCCACACCCTGCTCATAACACAGAGGCTGCTGAATGACAAGGGTTCGTTGACACAGAAGAGCTTGGCTTCTTAACCTTCTGTATACTTGGGCCTGACCTCTGGGGTTGGAAATCCTTCCTGTCCAATCTCCCCATATTCCCACCATCTGCCCTTGCTCTGGGGGCTGCAAAGCCGAAGATGATTTTGATGCGGACGCCGTGTTTAGCTGGCTTCACTGGTATGCTGTTCCTCTATGTTTGGCCCAGCTGCTGAGTGACGCCCTAGTCTCCTCTCTACAGGACATCACATCTTCCAACTGCCTGAGTAGCTGTGTTGAAAGATCTCCTTGAGTTTATCTTGGGTTGAAAGTTATATTATCACTTCTTGGGCTGGGCCAGCACCCAGCTTTACTTTTGCACTATGCCTAAGACTTGGAAACAGATAAAAGAGGAGGAAAAAAAATCAGAAAAAGCTACTTGAATTTTTTGTTGTTGTTGTTGTTGTTGCTGAAAGGGATTTTAGCCAAGAGCTGATGAGAGAAAGGGAAATAAAGGTTTTAAGATCTCTGGCTTTGGGTCACAGCAGGGAAGAGTGTCTACAGGAGGCCTTAGGCTGCAAAGAAGGGGTAACCTCTTTGTTCAAACAGTAGTGATGACAGTGATAATGTTAGCCAGGATTATTCAGCTCCTAATATGTGCCAGGTTGTAACACCTCTGACATGGAAAGCATTTTATTAGTTAATCTAATTTTTAACATCCTTGTGGCATCGATACCGTGTTGGTTTTAAGTTTTATGTCAACTTGACACAAGATCGAGGCTTTTGGGAAGAGGAAATGTCAACCAAGAAAACCCTTCTGTAAGATTTGCCTATAGGCATCTTCTTAATTAATGTAGGAGGCCTAGTCCATGGTGAGCAGTGCCAACCCTGAGTAGGTGGTCCTGAGTTATATAATAAAGAAGGCTGAACAAGCCATGAGAAGCAAGCCACTGAACAACATCCCTCCACAATGTCTGGTTCAGTTCCTGGCCCCACATTTCTGTCTTGAGTTCCAGCCCTAATTCCCATCAGTGTTGGAGTGTGGCCTGAGAGCTGTAAGCTGAGTGACCACTTTCCTTCCCTAGTTGTCTCTGCTCATGGTGTTTTAGCACAGCAACAGAAACCCTAGTATGATGAATACTTTTCAATTAACTCAGTCTTTAAACAGACAGAATGGAATGGCACAATAGAGGATGACAGAAACGGAAGCCATACACCTTCAACTCAGAGAATGCCAAGCATATATAGCAAATGCCATGTTAGGGTTGCTCATGTGTTAGGTGAGAGTAAAGAGAAAGCACAAAAGCTGAACTTGGCTAGGCTCTGAGCCCTGTGCTGTTTTTAACTTACCCTGGTCTCTGCTCCAACATACTTTGTAGCATTGGTTCTAGACTTTCCTAATACTGAGACCCCTTAATAACATTCCTCATGTTGTGGTGACTCCCAACCATAAAATTATTTTGCTGACACGCCATAACTATAATTTTGCTATTGTTATAAATCACAGTATAAATATATGATATGCAGGATATCTGATATGCAAACCTCAAATGTGTTGAGAACCACTGCTTTATAACCTTATCAAACACAGTCGCTGGAGAAGGCAGGGTGGATCTGGAGTATCTCCAAAGCGCATTTCCAGACAATTGTCATGACTTGACCCATTGGAAATTCTCTGGAAAAGTCCCATTCACAAGCATGTCTTCATTTGATCAGTATATAATTTCACAGTGGCAAAGTCCCATGACACAAGTTCCCATGACAAAGTCCCAGCAGGGCCACAAAGCTCAAATCTTTTTATTTAGATGTCCCTTGACTTCTGAACCCTCTGACATAAAGAGAGAGTCTTTGCATGAGAGGAGCTGTGTGGAAAGTGAGCCTTTATTTCTTCTTTCTGGAACACTATGAAGTCCCCCTATAGCAGAACATGAAGCAAAGGCACAAGCATCCACTGTGGGAATGCTGGGGGCAGGCAGTACATTCATGGAGGCCCTTGGCAAACAGTAGCAGAATCCCCGCTCTTAGGACCCCTCTGGCTAATCACCTAGGGAGCGTGCTTACAGTGCACTGACTTCTGGGCTGACTGTTAGAGAATGAAGGCTGTATACACTTAGTCCAGGAAATTGTCAGAACAAATGACAATTACACCATGCAGTAATGTCACAAGGGAGGCAAGCTGATATCCAGAACAGCCACATTACATCATTACACTATTTACTTTAAAAAAAAAAAGACAAAGCAATACTAGGCTAGCTGCTCTGAGAAAATGACATGAGTTACTAAAATCAAGAATGAAACAGAGGATGCCATTACTAATGTCACAGAAATGAAAAGAACAACTTGGGGATAATAATACGATCAACTATGTGCCAACAACCTGAAAAATCTAAACAGAAGGGACAAACTTCAAGGAAGACACAGACTATCCAAAGTGACTAGGAAGAAAAAAATTAAATGGATCCATAACAAGTAAAGAAGTTGAACTAGAAATTTTAAAACTTTTCAAATGGATTTCATGGTGAATCATACCAACATCTGCATGAATGAGCAGAATTCCCTCATAGGTTTCCAAACAAAGAAATATTTCCCAATTTACTCGAAGAGTTTAGTATTAAGTTAATATCATAACTATGTGAAGAGATCACAAGAAAGCTAGAGATTAATGCCCTTTATAAATACAGAAAGCAAAACCCTCAATAAAATGCTAGTGAACAGAAAAGAAGGGGCAGATGGGGTGGCTCAGCAGATAAAGGGGTGTGATCCCCAGGACCCACATGGAGAAGGAGACCAATTCCTGCATTGTCCTCTGACTGCCATATATACACTTCTCCCAAAAGTGTAATTAAAAGAATGTAGGCAAATGGAATCTAGTAACATACATAAGGGACTTAGATATCGTGACCAAGTGGAAAAGGGTTCTGTGAATGACAGTTTGATCAATCAATGAAATACAGCGCAGTAGTAAGAGAAGAACTAACAAAAAATCCCACGATCATCTCAATGGACACAAGAATTATCTGGCATAGCCCAGTATCTTCACATAATGAAAACGAGACATTAAAAGAGGAATAAAAAAGGCACCATTTTTCTCATCCTGATACAGGGCATCTCTATTCAAAACAAAACAAAACCATGGCTTGCGTCAAATTCAACGGCGATAGACTGAAAAGGAGAGGCTGTCTGATACCTCATCACTTCTACTTGACAGTGTATGGTGAGTCCAGATAAGGCCAATGGGTGAGAGATGGAAATAAAAGGCTTCCATGAGGAGGAGGAAGAAGCAACACAGAATTGCAGATATCATCTTATAGATGGAAAGTCTTAGGGAACACACACACACACACACACACACACACACACACACACACACACGCACATGCACATACACACAGACATATACACATTTAGAAATACATGCACATATATACAGTCATACACACACAGATATAAATAGGCACACATACACATACACAGGCACAGAAACAGATACAGACACAAGGTACAGACATAGACACACTTACTAGAGCTATGGAACAAGGTCTACAGGAACATAGAATCAGTTTATAGAAATGAACTGTTATAACAGATATAAGAGCAAAATGAATAATATGAAATTAATCCAATACCATAGTATTAATATAAAAATAACTAATTACTTAAAATACTTTTTTTTCTAAAAGGGAAGGAAGACTTATACAATGAAGTCTAAAAAGCTGTGCAGAGAAATTAAATAAATGGAATGATATCATCATGTTCACAGAACAGAAGATTTAATATTGTCTACATGGGAGTACTACCCAAATCAATTGAAAGTTGGTAGATTCAATGTACTTATCAAAATCCCACATGGATCTTGTCACTATGAATAAGATTAATTTTTAGATATGCCTGGAAATGGAAATACACAGAACACAGGGGAAGTAGTCAGGGGAAGTAGTCACTGAAAAAAGGTCGTCCCGGAAGCTGTGATAGCCAAGTGTTATTTATCAAGTTGGCAAAGTACGGTTGTTAATGACTCAGTCAAGCACTAGTGTAGCTGTTGCTGCTCTGACGGTGCTTACTGATTGACTGTAGGGTTGTCCATGGTATTTGAATGAGCCTGGCCCAGTGAATTTTAGAGCCTATAAGAGCAGAACCTGAGAACAGCAGCGTGAGGAGCAGCTTGAGTTCATCCTAGCACTTCAATCCACAGATTGTGGACTTGCTAGTCCATAGTCACATAAGCCAATTTTCTGCAATACATATCATCCATCTATCTATCTATCTATCTATCTATCTATCTATCTATCTATCTATCTATCTATCTATCCATCTATCTATCCATCTATCTATCTATCTATAATATATGTATCGTTTCTGTTATCTGTGGAAACAGTTCTGAAGTGAAATCAGCACTGACTGTCTCAGAGAACTCACTTCCTGTCTCCAAAACTCATTACAAACCTGTAGTAAAGTAGATTCCATGGAACTGACATAGGCAAGAAGCCTATCAGTGGGGTAGAGTTCCAGAAAAAAGCACATACATTTATTTCAGTTGCCTTTAAGAGAGGTCCAGCACAATACAAAGGGTAAAGAAGTGCCTTTTCAACAAGAAAAGAGTGTTGTGATTATCAGAACAGATATGCAGAATGACTCTATACTCTTGCAAGAATCAACTCAAAATGGACCAAACCTTAAATGTAAGATCTAAAACTAGGGGTTGGAGAGATGGGTTGGCTCTACTAGAGGATCAGAGTTCAAGTCCCAGCACCTACATGACGGCTTACAGCTGTCTGTAAATCTAGTTCCAGGGAGCCGTCACATTTCACACAGAAAACACCAGTGTTCATAAAGTAAAAATAAATAAATTTTTAAACCTAAAACTGTATGTTAACACTACATGAAGAAAAGATACAAGAAAAATAATGTTGTGAGTCTATGTTTCTCAAAAGTATAAGCAAGCAAGCCTGAGAGCGTATTATACTTTGTAAAACAATTTTTTAGAATGTACTTTAAAAAAACACTACCAAGAAAACATGAGAACAATGTACAGAAGGCCAGAAACATTTGAAGTCACACATTTGAGAAGGGTACATACAGAGACTATATTTTTTTTTAAAAAAATTGTAAACAAAATAAAAAAATAATAGTCTCAAATAGTGTAGAAAGAATTTGAACAGGTATTTCTCAAAGACAGAAAAACATCCAAAAATCACACAAAAGACAAGTAATACATTATTAGGAAATGCAAATTAAAGCCCAGTAAAAGACTATAGCCACTAGGATGGCTGAGTTGGACAGTGGGCAGTTAGACAGATGATTGACAGATGGATACATAGATGATATATATATATACATAGATATAGATATACATAGATATAGATATAAAGATATAGATATACACATAGATAAAAATTTGAGACTGGAAACAGGTGTCAGAGAGCATCCAAATCCCTTTGCTTTGCTTGCTTGTTAGTATAGCATGATTACAATTCCTTTGGGAAAGAGCTTTGCCACTCTGCCAAAATTTAAACACATGGTCTTCATGTATCCCAAGAATTACAGTTACAGGTATGCACCCAAGAAGCTGAAAGCACACTTCCCCAAAGCCTTGTACATGGCATTATGCTGAATGGACAAAAGTCAGAAGCGACCCAAATGTCCAACAAAGAATAAATAAATAAGATGTGATGTAACCGCACAGTGGAATATTATTCAGTCATAAGAACTATGGAGAACTGGATGCTACGATGTGGTTAAACCCCACTTTAGCTATTCTGCTAAAGTCGAATAACCCTAACACCAAAGCACAGATACCATGTAGTGGTAATGAGGGCTGCATAACTTTGACTATGCTAACACAGAGCTGTACACTTTAAGGTACTCAACACAACGGTTACATAGAAAGAGAGGAGGGAAAGCAGGAACCCACCCTAAGCCCGCACTAAAACAAATGAACAAACAAACAAAAATAAATTTATTAACAGTGAAGAGTTCACACAGGTCCCTCTGTGCCTTGAGATTCAGCACTCCAGCCTGGCATGGTATAAACAGAACCTTAAATGTTGCTCATGAGATCAATGTGGTTCTGGCCCTAGGGAACACTTCTCCACCAGTGACAGTGATGGGCAGTGTGAGGGCTGTGAGTGTTGTGCTTCTGTGAGGACGGGAGGCACTGCTTTACAAAGGGGAAGGACAACAGTGTCAGTAGCCTTTCAGTAAGCGAGAAAAGAAATCAGTCACCTTGCCACGGCTTGGCACCTCTCAGCTTGGCTGTCATATCTTTTTGCACACCAAACAGCATTTTGAATATTACCAAGCATCTATAGTTTTTCATTATATTCTGATCATTACTTTTGGAAATTCTCATATCTTAGAGGAATAGTCTTAGCCAGCATTCCACATGGCTGATCAAGATTCTGCAATCACTATTAAGAGTTTATCTGATGAGCTGCGACCTCACCACAAATTGGAATAAGGATGCTCCATCCCACAGAACCACAGAAGGCAGTCTGAGATGGCGAGTGGATCTTTACAAGAGTCAAGTCAAAGCAACACTGTGGACTAGCCCAGGGCTACCATGGCTTTTACAAACAGAGGCCATTTGGAGAACTTTGCAGGGAGAACGCCATGCAAGCAGCAAGCTCAGGCTGACGTAGTGCATCCGTGAGCCAGTGCATGTCATCAAGTGCTGGTGAGCTCCGGGAGAATACAGAAATCCTCCCTTCCATGCTTAGAATGAGCCAACCCTACAGATGTCTTGATATTGGAGTTGTAACTTCCAGAGCTACGTGATACTGTTTTAATGTCTCAGCTATGCAGTTTATGTCACTTGGTTACAGGAAACATATACTATTCATCGTTCTTTAGAGGGTAAACCTAAAATGCTCATTACAAATATGCTCCGTGAAGCTGGCAGCAGCCTCTTATATTTTTCTGTGTCTTGATTGCATCAGAAGTCACACCAAGTGACTGATTTACACCGTCTAGATTCCTAAATTCACTCTTGGACTCTCAATGACACCTTTGCCCAGGCGCATCTGTGTCCACTGATAAGTGACATGTGACCACACGCTTCACTTCGTGCATGCTCAGGTACTGCATACATTGAAGGCTGAAGTGGTTGATGAGATTATAAAATCGGTAGCATATTCTATAATGATTGGCCATTAGATATGATCCCATGTCTATGCCTGCACATGGTACACAAAATTCTTACCTTGTCTCCAAAGTTAAGCCCTATGTGAAATAAGTCCATGTAGAACAGTGGAGGAAAAATAATTTTATAGACTGAGCATAAAATCATACAAAATTATATATGTTTGTAACCCATGAGCAGAATACTTAGCCACACAAAATAATGATTGAAACAGTAAATTATGATAGTCCAGACTTTCAACTGTAAAGCTAATCTTGCACACACATTTTTTAGGAGGGGTACGAAGGTGTATTTGTCAGTGTGGGTAGACAGAGTATTATTATCGCTTGGCAGTTTTAATGGCTTGATTTATACCTTCTAAACCCTAAGACAGTATGAGGCCTTCATTATGTTCATGCTCCAGAACCCGTGCTGCCAGGGGCGGGTTAGGGTCTAGCAAAATTAGCAGAGCTCAAGCCTGAGGTTATAAACAGAGTCGTGCAAAAATCTCAAACTTGTTCCAAGTCTCAGGCAAACAACCGTCCTGAAGCCTTTCTGTTCAAACCTGAGTAGCTGGTCCCTCAGGAGAACGGACTGGAGCCCTTCTGGGACACAGGCTCTGAGCTCTTCCTGGGTCCTACCTCCTGCCTCTCAATCTTCTGATGGTCTAGAGGTTAGGTTGATGCCTTGAATACTCTATTTACTTTATTTTTAGTGACTCTGACTGTGATACTTATAAATAAACTAGTGAACTGAATGCCACTTACAGTTTGGGGAGAAGCACAATTTCAAAAGAGGTCATCCATACTGTCCTTAATGCTGTGACATGCCCATGGCTCTTACTTGGTTTATTTCTGACAGCTTCTGCATTTACCTGCTCACTGGGGACTCTGAGGGCACAGAGGGGAACTACCGCCCTGCCTTGGAGCTCGTATTAGGAGCTCAGAGATAGATAGAGTAAGTGCTGGTAGTTGAGAAAGGAGGCAATGCCTTGGGTTTCTACGGGAAAGAAATGAAGAATACTGGGGTTGGACCTGTGCTCGGCAGGCAAGAGGGTTTGCTGTACAAGCACGAGGGCCTGAGTTCAACTCTGAAGAAGTCATATAAAGGGCCAGCCATGGCTGGGGGTGTCTGCACCACCAGTACTCAGGGCTGGGATAAAGGAGAATCGTTGGGACTTACTGGTCGCCAGCCTAACTCTAGGTTCAGTGACAGACCCTGTCTCAAAGGAATAAAGCAGAGACTGTTAGAACAGGACGGATCCTTCTGGCTTCTGCACATGCACTTGAACACACTAAATAATCAAACAAAATAAAAATGCCAACTAGGAACTCCAAAATGACGGAGACTGAGCCGGAAAGGGCCCTGTTAAGTTTCGAACTTGAGTTGAGGAGTTTTAGTTAAGTCAGCAGGGCAAGCATGGCAGCTATACATGGCGTGCTATATTGCTGTCTAAACAGGTGCTCAGACAGCAAACATAAAACACAAATGTCTGATGACAATAGTTCCCTTTAGCTGTGGTTCGATGTCTCCAGTGAACATCATTCTCCTCTTCAGGTATACCACCTCACAAAGCTGCTAAATTCTTCTTTGTATAATATTAAACCATGAGACACCGGGTTCACCGGAAAAATGGCCATCCAGAAAAAGCTGACATGCAGAAAGGAGGACAAGTCAGCACTTAAAATCCATAGGGATTACAAAGAAGTAACTTTCTCATGCAAAAGCAGCAGGCGGAAAGTCAATAGCCCTGGGCAAGAACAGCAAGAGGGAAAAGTCAGTGAACCACAAAAACCAGCCTGTGACCGGATTATCGGCCACACTAGAAACACAGATTAATAAGAACAAATAACGGACCCGTGTGGGAAGCGGTTTTACGGCATGTAACAAAAGTTTTAATCTTTGTTTAAATAAGACTTCAAAAGAATTCCATATACAAAGGAATCGGTGAGACAACTTATTAAGAAAGAGAAAAGAAAAGAAAAGTCAGCTTCAAGAGACGCAAGGGTGAGTGGCCAAACTCCTGACTTGTTCTGAGGTCAAGGCGTATTTCAGAGCCCAGCAAGTAGAATGCAATTAGCACTTGGTGGTTTTTAGACTCTCACAGTTGCCTTTAACTGGCTGATGAACAGAGCAGTGTGGCTGAAGGCCAATGTTTATTTTTACCCAGTACCTATTTTATTAATGGGATTGTGGGCCACTGGGCCTCCAGGTACACAGCACTGCACTAAAATGGCCCGCTCTGTAATTAAGTGGCACAGAGGGGATTAGAGCAAGCTAAGTGGTTACTTTTCAGCCTGGTGTGGTCCAGGCCAGGCACGCTGAGGCTCTCACAGCAGACCTGGTGATTTCTACCTCCGAATATGGGGTTGGGGGTTTCCCCGCGAAGCAAGAGTTTGAATAAATGAGTCTTTCTCTCCAAATAAAAATATACATGAAGAGAGGGGGGAAGCTCTCCTCAAGTAGATGTTTCTAGAGTGAAAGATGAGAATCCCTCAGGCAGAATAATAAACGCATCAACAATAGCATCATTTAAAGAAATGGAATCCTTAGCCCCCTTTATCAAGGGACTTGGAAGGAATCTAACTTCCAGGGGACCCTCAATCCAAGATGGGGCTCTCCCTCCCCTTTGTGAGTTAGAACTTCAGCTGCCGAGTTCTTTGAAAGGAATAAAAAAAAAAAAGAAAAGAAAAAAAGTGATCAGCCAATGTTGCCCTGCGCCATAATTCAAAGCATCAGAAATGCTTGTAGAATGTAAAACAGACCCTGTTAGCAGGAGGAAAAAAAATCCCTAAGCCAGCCATTCTATCAGTTTCTGTTTGATTTGACCAAATCCACTGTTGCCACTAACTGTTAGATTCATTTAAAAATAGTAAATGTAGGAAGAGCTCTGCTTTGATCAGTCAGATTCATGATTGCCAGGCTGGAGATTACTGCCAGGGCTGGTCTCCTGTGGGGCTTCACATCAGAGAGAAGGCAACGGCATCTGGAAGCGCAGTGTTCCGGCCTGAGCATGGGAGAGCATTGCCTCTGCCCAGAAAGCTGCAGAGAAATGCTAAGAAACGACAGACAGAGCATGGTGATATGGAGTACTTACGAGGATCCTGGGCTTGCGGTTGGAGGAGGCCCTAAAGAGAACAATAAAAGAAAACAGTCTGGGTAACTGGAGGCTGAGGGAGAGTGTATCCACCAAGGACAATGGATGTTGCCACCCTTAGTGAATTTTCTTGGATTCACTAATTTGCCGTTAGTTTCCCCTGCCCACCTCTGTGAATCAAAGAACACCACTGAGAAGAGCCCATCTCCCACAGCACAGGGTCTAAAAAATACTCATGAATGCAGAGCACCAATCATAGAGTAGCCCCTGCCCCTCTAGGAGGCTTAGTGACTGCATGTGCAAAGGTATAAACATTTCCAACCCTCTTGGCGAGGGGTACCTGTGCTAAGAACTAGATGCCACAAGGCTTTGGGGGGGGAGAAGTGACATCACAGAGAAGTGGCTTCTAGTCCTCCTCTGCTGCCTTAGAATTAGGTTACTCTGACCATAGTAGTTCCCCACTGGGTAGGTTACTTATTTCAAACTAAATACAATGGCACCAAATACAATGTGGGTCTCAGTAAGTGTCCTCATGGACTCTGGTGGTCCCGACGCAACGCACCGACAGCCTGTGGCCAAACCAGTTGAAGGCTGCTTACCAAACTTGACAAACAGGACTCCAGTGGTAGAAACCACTTTCTTGCCACTTGTTGCCACACACTGGAAGTAACCAGTGTCTGTGGTGTCGAGGTTTCTGATCCGCAGCCGAGAGCCATAGTTGGTGGCCCGGAAGGAGATTCTACGCGGTTCTTGAACCACAGGTGCGTCATTCTTGAACCAGCGGATATTGGGAGGTGGATTCCCAGACACTTTGCAGTGCAGTTCTGCAGTCTGGCCCAGGGATGTTGTGATGTTATTCATAGGTTCATCAAGGGTTAAGTAAGAATCTGTGGACAAGAAAAGAAGAGGCAATGAGAGGGGCACGCAGCTGAAGAGCACCCCTACTCCAGGGTGTCCCTGGGATCACAACAAGATGGACCAGTACATGGACATAGACAAGGGATAGACAAGGGGCTACATGTCCTAAGATCTCATGGCTACTAATCCACCCCACAGAGCTCAATGCTGGCACAGAAGACTGTGGCTGACCAGAATATAAGACCCAAGTGTTCACCGGAGTACATTTCAGTCATGGATAGCCCGCCATCCTCTCTCAGACAAGGGAAGAAAACGTTTTTGAGTTTCAGATTGTAAACAATGTTTCTTATTGAAAATAATAATAATACGGTAAAAAAGGAGGAGGAAAATAGAGACAAAGGACCAAAAAAAAAATTCAGTTCAATTAGAATCTTTCCACCTCTATGTGAGACATTCACAACCTCTGACAAACCTGTTTGTTTATCTTGGATAAGAAAGAAAGACTCCAACTCTGGACAAAACAAGAGCAACACAGTTATTTCCACATCACACCACACAAGATCAGGAAGTGTACCCCAAACCTTCTTATTGATCGTATAAAGCTCAGGGGGACAGATCACTACCAGACAAAGGGGTAATGGGCACTTTCATAATATCTCTGATGTGAGCCAGAATAAACCATGTTATGTAATCCATCTGTCTGTCCGTCCATCCATCTATCTGTCCATCTGTCTGTCCATCCATCCATCTGCTCATCCGTCCATCTATCCATCTGTCCATCCATCCATCCATTCATCATTCATCTGCCACCTACTTACCTAATCTATCCATCACATATCAATTCAGTAATTTTAACTTTACTTTCTGGGTAACACACCGAACTGAAACGGTCCCACAAGTACTGACAAATGTCTACACCTGTGTAACCAGTATCCCATCCAGAGAGAACATCAACACCCCAGAAACTGTTCCCAAATCCTTTGTAGTTGGTCCCAGCTCCCAAACCTTGCCTCCCAGCCCTCCCCTAGGCAACTGCTGTTCTGATTTGTATCATCACAGAAGCAATCTTGCTGATGCCAGGCCTTCACATCAGTGGACTGATAAGGGAACTACATTTGCATCTGACTTCATTTGGGATCTGTGACATTAAAATTTGTAATGAAGTAAGTTTTCTTTAAGTTTGCTCTTCAATAGGATTTAGAAAACAATAAATAGTGTTTAGGCAACAATAAATATTGTAAAATTCAGTTACAGAAAATACATGGTTTTAAAATTCTAAGTTCAATATTTGAGGACTGCCGTTCATCTATATGACTTTCCTTAGGTTTCACTTTCCGTGAGTACCCATTCTGAGGTAGATTATTCCCTGACAGACAGTCTCTCTTCTGTCTGTCCTTCCCTAGTCCTTATAGAATTCTGTTATGAACATAACGGTCACTGCCATCTTCATTAGAGCAGGATGATTACCTACAAGAGAGTCTCAAGCTTAGGGTCAAAGAAGAAGGGAACAGAGAGGATCCTCAGACATTCCCCTGAGATTGCAGCCACCTCTCCACATACCATGGTTAAGCCTTGATACCGGGCCCTAGATGAATGTGTAAATTTACTGCCTGTGGCCAGCAGCTACTACTAAGTTGGACACCACAGAACACAGTAAATTTGTTGAATTTAATGGAATTTTATTGGGAAGTAACGTTTTGTTTCTTGAGATATTTAACTGGCTAATTTAATTACCCCAAAAGCCTATAAAAGGGACTCATAAAAATAAATGATTATTTTTCTAAAAGTCTACACAGGAAGATTTGGGCAGCGTGCGCTGCTAAAGTCTCTGCAGCCTCACGGGGCCACAGTGGCCACCTGAGTGACTTTTTATCACATGTGTAGTAGGACAAAGTTCACCACTGGCTCTTGCTCCAACCTCATACTTTTCATCTCTGGCTGGCTCCTCTCTCCCCTACAGGATCAGGAGTCCATCAGGGACTGCTAGGGCATTGATTTTTTTTACACACATATTCTGATCTCTATCTTGAAGCATGTTTCTCGGAGCTGTCTATAAGTTATGTATCAATTCATCCATCCTTGGCCCGTGGGTGTGACTGTGACTGGGTATAGGCACATGTGCTCCTAAGATGTCTGAGAGATGCCCAGAAGGTAGAAAGGACTAATTAACAGCTCCATGGGGTACCATGGCTTAACACTCTCTGTGGATTATGATACACTCGTCATAGACAGAAACTTGGAAAGGCAACCATATGATGCCCATATAAGCCTAGCAGCCGATACTTTAGTGGGTTCTGGAATTCAACTGGCTGGGTTTGAATACTCAGGTGTTCACTGTGCTCCCACGCTTATCTGTACAACCTACGGCAAGATACTTAAGCTCTCTGGCTCTCTTGGTGTGACTAACTATAAAACGAAACAGTAAATAGGGACCCACCTGGGAAAGCTGTTAAAGGAAGATTAAAATTAAGTTGAGTGACACACGGGCACTGCTTAAGTCAGGGTTTGCTGAAACCCAAGAATCAAAATGTTAACCTATGGTGTTGGTTTGGGTTCTATGACAGTGACTTTGGTGAGAGGATTTTCAAGTTACACAGATATGCCCTTTCTCTACCTCCCCTAGTCCTGTAGCATCTGGGTAAGAACTAGGAAAGACATATTCACCACAGTTCACATTGAAGAAGAGGAAATATGAACCAGAGGGTAGATGACTAGACTCTTGTTCATACAGTTGGCTTCCCAATGTACCAGTAGTCATGCCCTTAAAGCTTCAGGCCTTGTCAACACTACATGAAGTCCAATGGCAGCAGGCACAGACTGTAGTAAGGTCTGCATGCCAGGGATTTGCTGCAATGTTCCCTGTATCTCTTTAAGGAAGGAACATGATCACCCCCTTCCTGGGGAGAAATCTAGGGTCATAGAAGTCATCTGACTTGACCAAGGCTTACTGCCATACTGGGCACAAGTCCTACCCCTTAAACTCCCTCTCTTATCCCTTCTACTCCATGACCTGCATGGACAGCAGAGCCCACTGATGTTAGACACACACATTCTTGGTTGGCCAAGCCTTTCCTCAGCTCCAGGTAGGGAAGGGGTCCGGGCTGAGGCTGGTGTTTCCATTACCTGTTTTTCTGGGAGGTCAAGCTTACATCTGACTGTTCTGCATGCTATTTGGTAATAGATTTGTCCACAGTAGATCACCTCTTTGTGAAAGCACTTGGGGGCCACATGCTTTTCCAGAGAGACCAAAAGAACCTAAATGAATCTCTAAGTTCACTAATCAGATAAGATACAGATTCGTTTGTGACTGTGTAGCTGCTCACCTGAGGCACAGAGCGGCAAATGCTCTGTAACTCAGCTCAGCCAAGAACAGAAGCGTCACGAGGGGGACTCCACCAAGGAACACAATGACACTCTGTCAGGCATAAAATGATAAAGCATGTTGTACCCTTCTATCTTTGTTTACCCGTGTGTGTGTGTGTGTGTGTGTGTGTGTGTGTGAAGGTGAAGTCTGTCTCAGCATGTAGGCTTCACAAATCAAACTCAGGTCATCTGGCAGATGCCTTTAGCCACTGAGCCATCTCCCCAGCCCTCCTTCTGACTATCTTAACAAGCCCTCTCTGTGGTCTGTTCTTTTCCCCAGAACTTTCTGTGGCTTCGTGTGTCATGCTAAGGGACTAACTTCAGGCCACGAACGCCATGCTTGAGGTGACTGCTGCAGACTGTTTGCAAGTGGCTGGAGAAGAAGTTGCTAAGACCATAGAATCCAGGGCTAGTTCGGTCACCAACAGCCATGAGCACTGAGTTGTCATGGGAACAGAATAACATCCTCAGGGATTTGATTTTCTTATCTATCATCTGGGCCCTTAGAGTTTCCTCTACTGGACAATGTATGTTTCCATAGGCTAGACACAGAACCAATGCTGAGCTTGAATACTGGGCAACACCACTTGGCTTCAATCCCTTTCCCTGGACTGTAGCACTTTGGTGGCTGGAACCAGTGCCTCTGACAATGCATGCTTGGGCAATGGGACATGTCTCCTTCTTTCCCCTTCTTCTTTACACTAGCAATGCTGGGATGGCAGGTGAGTAGCAGGTGCTTATGGCTTGTTGTCAGAGAGGAAAACAATGCAGTTCCATTAACTCCACCTCTACCTCTGGGCAAACCTGGGCAGTGAGATGATACACCATAATGGCTAACACCTACCTGGTACTTACTGTCCTGGCAGACATGGTTATGAGCACTCTACTCATGAGACTCTTAAGGCACAGAGAGATAAGAGAGTTGTCCTTGACCACAAGACAGCAAGGATTACAGCAAGCAAAAGTTAAGATTGAAAACAAATGATTTCAGCTCCAAAGTGCATGCCCTAGGGCAGAAGGTCTCAAACAGAAGAGTTAGGGGAGGTGTGGAAATGAGGGATGGGTTTGCTCATAAAATGTAGTCATTTATAAAATAAAATAATAAAAAACAGAAAGTTCAAAGCTCTTGTTCTCAGGATCCCTACGTACTTTTCAGAATACTGGGGACTCCAAAGAAAAACTTTTCCTTTTTTTTTTTTTTTTTTTTTTTGCAATTTGTTTTATTTGTCAAAAACTGAAATAACCCAGTAATTAATATAAGTGTCTTAAAGAAAAAGAAACTATATTCTAAAGATACAATAACGAAGAGCGCCATTCTAACTTGCTGCTGGTGCATTCTTTGATGTAAGATCAGGGAGCTGCCTTTGTTTCAGTGCTCAGTGGATTGAGAGGTATTGTATGGATTGAGGATACAACCAATGCATGCTTGGGCAATGGGACATTCTCATTCTTTCCCCTTCTTCCCTAGACTAGCAATGCTGAGATGGCAGGTGAGTAGCAGGTGCTTATGGCTGGCTGTGAGAGAGGAAAACAATGCAGTTCCATTAACTCCACCTCTACCTCTGGGTTTCTGGGCAAACCTGGGCAATGAGGTGACTGCATTGATTGATTGGCTCCGTGTCCTCTTGTCACACTTCCCGGATGCCATTCCCTGCCTGTATAGTGTCATCTTCTGGGAGGGTCTCTTGGCTCTCAAGACCATGGTTTAGTTTTAGCATCGAGCTCCGTGAGTCAGAGAGCAGGGAGTGGCTACAAAAACACGCATGCTGTAGAGAGTCAAGTAACTGAACGCAGGAGTCATAAAAAAAGTTGGCATCAGTAAAAGGTTTCTGAACACGTAATGATCAAAAGGTAATTCGAAATCAATCAAAAAACAAATCAGAGGTGTTTCTGGCAGCCCTTGTCATGACACATTTGGGTAACCTCTCTGCAGCCTTGTTTCTGAGCACACAGCATGTGCACTCTGCCCTGTGCATGCCAGCACCCCACATAACTCCAATAAGGGCCCTGAAAGCCACGGCTCATATACAAGACTATCAGATACATGGACTGCACAGCACTTACTGCATAGGCTAAGTTTCCTGCTCTTACTGAAATGGTTTGGTTATACAAACCAAAGACTTTTAATATTTTCCTAGTGCCATTCCTCGGTATGTAAGTGCCAATTTAGTATGCCTTGGACTGTTTTATGTTAGAACGCTGTTCTGAAAACTTGCTGTGATGTAAGTGTGCCATTTCTGATTGGGCTGTCCACCGACACGTGTTCTCTTCTCTGTGAGCAGCTGTAAGTCTGAATTAACTGCTGTCTTCTGCACAAAGACCTTAAGAGCCAAAGTTCTGAGAGGGCCAGAACTAAACAGCATCTTCCAGAAATGATAGGACCATTGCATTTTTTTAAAAAAAAAACCTCATCATTGCCATGGTTATCTGTGTAGGACCTGCACAGGATCAACCCAGTCAACATTCCAGCAGGCAGCAGTAAATGGCTTATGGGCCTCTACTGCTAGCTGGGCAGCTATTGACTTTCTCAAAGAATAAAAGTACTACATTAAAACGAATAGAGTCTGCTTTAAGTCATGGTTCTATTGCTATGAAGAAACATCATGACCAATGCAACTCTTATTTCTAAAAGGGAATGAATTGTGGACTTGCCACAGTTTCCGAGGGTTAGTGCATTACCATCATGGCAGGAGTGTGTGGGGACTTGGTGGCATTAGTGGCACTGAAGCAATAGCTGAGAGCTACATCCTGATCCACTGAGAGAGACAGAGATAGAGAGAGGGAAAAAAGAGAGAGAGAGGAGAGAGAGAGAGAGAGAGAGAGAGAGAGAGAGAGAGAGAGAGAGAGAGAGAAAGAAAGATAAAGACATGGGTTGTGAAATCTCAAAGACCACCCCCAGAGACACATTTCCTCCAGCAAGACCACATCCTCCTAATTCAAACTCCCTGGTGACTAAACACTCAGATATATGAGCCTGCTAGTGGCTGCTGTCATCCAATCAAGCACACTATCCAAAAAACAAAAATACTATAAAAAAAAAATATAATAATCAAAAAAACAAAAAAAAAAAAAAAAACCAAATTGTTCAATGAGATTTGGCTTGGAATTAGGACAAAATCTCCAGCAATTTCTGAAATGGCCTCTGTTGTTTTGTGGTGCACATTTAACCAAATCAGCACTGACAATGATAGGACCAAAAAAATCTCAATCGTCTGTGAAGTGTTGGAGATACTCTTCATCCTGCAGCATCAAATCACCCGCCAAGATAGAAGTCTTTGTCTAAAAATAAGCAATCTCACTAATAAGCAAGCTTGGTTTGTCTTTACCCAGTGGTAAAATTACGTTAGCAGAGATCGTTTTAAGGCAAATTTCTTCATAGTTTATTATCAGTCAGTGTCTAGCTTGTATACGTATTCTACCTACAAACACACACAGGGGTCACATCAAACTTGCTGGGGTGACAAGAACTGTGGGTCTACAGAGTTTAAGAGGCCCTGTTCTATATTAGCTACTGGAAGCCATGGAGCTATCCATCCCAAGAGACTGTCATAACAAGGCAAAACAAACAAACAAACAAACAAAAAACAGGGTTGGTAACTTTTATGTCTTTTTTTAATAGTGTAGGAAAAAAATGTCACTACTTTTCAGTGCTGCTGGTTGCTTCTTAGTTGTAGACAGTGACAAGTAATTTTGAACACGTACAAGGCATTACATTGGAGCACAGATACATGGACTTATTTAAACTTGAAACAACCCTATGAGGCAGATATTATAGTTACCCTCATTTCAGAGATAAGGAAGCTGAGGCACAGAGAGGCTAAACAATTGCTCAAAGTCACACAGCCAGAGAATGGCAAAAGTCAAAACCTAAAGCTTTCATTTCCAGCCAACAGTTGATCCCTCTCCCAACCCCGATTCTGCCCATGACTCTTTCGGGATTCAAGATGTCCTGTACATTCTGAGCCCATCCAGCCCATGGCAATCCGCACTGGCCCTGCGAGTAAGTAACACTAACTGCGTACTCTGCGATTGGATGGAGGCAGGGCTGTGCGGCAGCCAAGGCACCTTTCACTGGAGACTTAATCAACCTAAAAAGTGAAGTGCAAGGAAAAGGAGGGGTTTTATGGGTTCTCTGGGAGTTGAGGCTCCATTTCCTTCTTTTCGTTCTGTCCTCCTCCTGGCCCTGCCCGTGTTGCTGAGAATTTCACAGGTATTTAATAAACGTGGGTTGATTAAGTAAATGAAAGGCTCTGGGGACTCTCAGCCAAACTAGCTCTGGAGACACTCCATTTATCATCAAGTGCCTGACAAGACGTCACATCCACAGGTCCACAAATCCCTCCCAGCATTTATGGCTTCATTTTCCAGTGCCCGCCCACCTCTCCACGGGGAGGCGAGGCCAAGAGTTATGCTCACATTCTGACAGGTGAGAGGGACTGAGATATGAAATGTTTCCCAGCTCTTTGTCATGGCAACCCAGCCAACGGCTTGGAAGCAGGTCACCATCAGGACCAGGCCTCAGCATCAGAAGAGGCCCCAAGCCAAAGCCTCCCCTGTAAAAGAGGGCGAGGTTCCCGACATGAAATAAAATGCTTAACTAAACATAAAGGACGGCTGCCAAGCACAGTTAGGTCATCGCACTGACTGAGCACGCACAGGGTTCATGCTATCAACCTGCAGCTGCTTTCTGCACACTTCACCATAAATGCTTCTGACTCGCTATCTAGGAAAATAGTTTTTATCTTAATAAACTCAATGCAAAGCATAATCTAAATCAGCTTGCACGGTCTTGAGTTGGAGCCACAAGCTGTGTTCAATAAATATCAGACGAAATAGCAAGGGACTTCCGAGTACCCATGGGCAGTTTCTTGGGAAATGGAACAGGGATGGATCTGGGCAGGTACAGCAGGAAGTGCCGAAGCGGAAGGCAGGGGGGATGAGGGCCACACTGCTCATAAGGAACTGTTGACACAGGGGCCTTGGAGTGGGAGAGTTTGGCTCCTTAGCTAAGTACCACCTCTTCCTTGTTGTCACTCAGTTTCTCTGGGCCTCAGTTTGTTCAGCTGTAAAACAGGCCAGTGACTGTCCACAAGAGAACTGTGAGGGTTTAATGTGATAAACACTAAAAGAATTTTTAAAAAACTGGCAAGTAAGCTCTACCACTAGAGAGTATAATCTAATTGATCCAAGGTAGTCTCAACTGAAGCAAAATGGCCTCATTCAATTCTCCTGAGTAGTTCATGGGAGTGAGAACATAGTAAAATAGTCACCATTTTCTGGCCAGAGATTCCTGCCTAGCTTTCTGCTAAACCCTGAAAATACCCAATTCCACAATAATCTCCAGAAGGATTTCCCACCATGGTCTCTGTAATTCACACCAAAACTTCCCACAACAGAGTCAAACCAGAACCCTAGGTGGAGTCCCACCTGGATTCCCCATGTGGGAAGTCTCAGCCCAGGTACAAAGTAGGTAAGATGTAGTTAAGCATCTCTGTCCAAGCAAAGCTGCTGCTGGCCAGAGGAATGGGAGGGGATGCTCAGCCAGCCACTCACATGTGCTTGGGAACATAAGTATGACAGATAAAGAGATGCTGGGCGAACATCCCTGAGAGACACTTGGAGTTGAAGAGATTGGCCCACAGGACCAAGGTTAATGAATGGCCAATAAGGCAGGAAACGGTATGCACATCAGAAAAGGGAAAACACACAATGTCTTAAAAACATACTTAGAACCAGACCTTAGATATCTCAGCAGGAGGGGGAGATGATGCTTATCCCTCCTGCCTGAGCCCAGCAAATTCAGACAGCTCAAAGGGGCTAGAACTCCTTGCTTTAAGGGGTGGGTTTTATTTCCCCACAGGTAGGACAGTTGTATTAAAATGGACTCCGTAGCACTCAGGAAACTGATTTTCCCCCTTACTATCACAGTTAAGATCTGTGCAGAATTACAATGGCCAGGCCCAAGAATTTAGAAAGTTTTGGGTCTGGTTTTGATGGGTGAAGGTGTGAGGAGGAGGGGCCTGGTGGCTCCTGCTAACTTCCTCAGGCTCCGCACGTGTGCAGCTGCCCTTTATCTTCTGCCCAGCCCTAGATGTGTGGCAGCTCCTGCCCTTCTTCAAACAAGGTTCAGAGGTCTCTTCCCTGATGGGAGTGACAGGAACTTCCTACTATCAGGACCTCCTGTCCACGTTGTCAACTTTCTCCATCCGACCTGAGCTTTACACTTTCTTCCCATCATGTACTTCAGCCACTGCTAACTGATCCAGGGGCCTCGGGTAACATCTTACCACACTAACAGGCTGTAGCATTCAGCCTCAGTATTTACTCCATCGTAGGAGCAAGGTCTCTCACAGGTCATGGGCAGTTACCAATTCCAATAGTTTGTCGTCTAGTTATGAACTTTCGAGAATGTTAGGATCTGAATGCATGCGCCCTCCTGAGAATCACACATTGAATTCCTACCCTACAGGGTGATGGCATTAGGTGGTTAGGTCTTGGGAGGTGGTTAGGCCATAAGGGTACAGCCCTCATGAATGAGATTTGTATCCTCATGACAGGAGAGGCATCCCTTGCCTCACCCACCACAAGAGGACAAGAAGAAGATGGTGACATACAAGCTAGGATGAGGGACTTCACTAGAGCTGGAGGTGGCTGTCCCTGATCTTAGCCTTCCAGATCAACCATGACAAAGGAACATCTATTACTTAAAAGTCTCCCAATGGTGAACTAGACTTACAGCAACCTAACAGACAGTAGACCTTGGTGCTGATAAATTGAGTTTATCTCTTTTTGGGGCGGGGGTATCAGTAATTTTCATGTGTATATGTATATATGTGTGGTGTTCATATGTATCCATATCTGTGTCTGTGTGTCCATATGTCCGTGTGTGTATGTGTGTGTGTGTGTGCGCGTTGGTGCATGAATGCACATACATGTGTGTCCAAGTGCATATGGAGGCCTCAGGTTGATACTGAGAATCTTCCTCAGTTACTTTTCCACCTTATTCATTGAAGCAAGGTCTCTCAATCAAAACCAGAGTTCATCAATGTGGGCAGCCTTGCCAGCCAGCTTGCTTCAGGATGACCTATCTCTGCCTTCTGAGGCTAGAGTTACAAGCAAGCCAACATGCCGACCATGGAATTTATCTGGATTCTGGGTATCAAACTCTAACCCTTGCTTGGCAAGTACTTTAATCACTAAGTCACCTCTCCAGCCCACTGGACATTTATATATAGGGGTATTGTTTTGTTACCTCATGCTTACTAGGTGCAATAACTCATTTAAATTTTAAAATAATAAGAACATTCAGAACTCACAAGCAGGAACATGGTTAACCTTCAGGTTGTTATTTTAATACACAATTAAACTCTCCAACTGAAAATTTGAACACAGGCCGTGGGCTTGGGAACTGCTTTCTGTGTCTTGGGGAGATGTTGACAATCTTGTATCTGACTTTTCCCACCCATCTAACTTTAAAATGGTCATTAAAATATGCACATGCCCCTGGATCCTCATGACTGCCAATTTTTCTTGGCCTTTCAAACACTAAACAGAAACTAACAAAACCGCAAGCCAATACAATGGTTCACTATTATCCAGGAAAAGTTCAACTTAAAAGTGGTAGGGGAGGCAAAGTGTTGGGAGCACCTTAAGTTTCAGACTTTCTAGGTGTAGACCCTCCATACCAAGCTGAGCTCTGAAAGTGGCAATCTCCTCCGTTAGGGTTGAATTATAAACCTTTGAAAAATGCTGACAGACCTTAACCGGAGCAGGACAGGATGAGCGGCTCTGTGTAACGAACCTCTAAATGACTAGAGATAGTATCTAGAAGGCCAGGCCTGAAATACATTTCTGGTTTGGGCTCCAGGCCAACATAAACAGAACACATCGTAAGTCAGTCCTGTGACTTGAGTACCTTGAACAGGAGGCCAGCTGTAGCATCAGCCTGGTGTGTAGTCCTCTCTGCAAGTCGGTCGCCGTGTCTCTGCCATGCCAAGGCCACATGTGCTTTCTGCCCAGGAACCCTGAGCAAGGACACATCTAGGGCCTTGCTTGAAGACAGTGCGTTGTTTTGTTACCCTGGTCAGTCTGAGGCAGCAGCCTACCCCATCTTAATACATTCTCAAGCAGCTCATGGCTCCATGTGGAGCCTGGGTGGTTTTCAAAACAAAAGTGCGTCATTCTGGCCAGTGAATTTCTGTCCCTATGGGAACCACGTGGTTAGAGCATCTCAGTTTTCCACAGTTGTATCTTGATTGAACAGGATCTGAATCCCTTCGGGTGTCAGCTAATATTCCAACTGGAGCCACTGAGATTGACAACCCGCTTTCAGGTTCTCAGAGAATGTAAACTTCTGGCACTGAGAGTGAGGTCACGAGACTAACCCTCCCTCACGAATATCTCTACTTGCTTCCCATTCTGAAGGAATCTGCTGACTTGGCCACATCTCATGTCTCTTTGTTAAGTATGTCACCTGAATGGTCTCTCTTATGAATGAGCTGGTTTGGCCCTCAAATTTTGAAGCAAATTCTTCAACAATTTAACATTTCTGCTCAAGAGTTTTTGCCAAAAACCAAACCAAACCAAAAATAAACATTAAGCAATCTGGAGATAAAAACGAGGAGAGCAGTTGGGGAGATGGATCAGCGAATAACCTGTTTGCTGTGTACAGAACCCACAGAGAGGACTGGGCATGCTCACATGTATCTGAGAACCCAGTGCTGGGCTAGAAATACAAGGCTCTTGGGATTTGCTGGCCAGCCAGTGTAGCTGAAATAGCAGGCCCCAGGTTCAGCCAGAGACCATCTAATATAGCAAGGTAGAGAAGCAGTTGAGAAAGACATCTTGATGTCAATCTTTGGCTTCCACATGAGCCTGAAAAGTGCATCCATACAAACACGAACCGCGTGAACACATCAAATGAACAAACTATAGTACTAATTTCATAGCAGCAAAAAGAAAAAAAAATCAATTGAACACTGAAATTCAGAGCCTGAGTCAGTCAGGCCTTTCTCATTATGGTAGCTTATTCAGACAAACAAAGATTATTAAGTACATCTGGATTAAATGTCCCTATAATCATCTGAACATGTTGAGTTAAGAGCCTGTGTGTTCAATAGCTCTTACCCTGGCTAGAGCCAATCAAGTAAGCATACTATATTGACAAGAGTATGGTCTGAACTATGCAGGGTGGTCAAAGTCCTTGAAGAGAGAAGTGACTCATTTTATAGTGTCAAAGGGGTCTTCAAAGGAAGCCACATTTAGCACCTATGGAGTCTAATAAGGAAGATGGTATGGACTGTTATCCTTCAGACCTTTGAGGAAAAAGGAGGCCAGAAGGGACTCCAGGGAACTGATAGAAAAGAACAGGCACCGGTGGGCTGAAGAACCAGGTGTGAGGTCAAGATACTGAATGTTGAAGGGGTTAGGAGAGAGGGAGGTTGAAGTAGGCAGGCTTATTGGGGAGGAATAGTGCAGTGGTTCTCAACCTGTGGGTCTCAACCTTTTGGGGGTAGAATGACCCTTTTATAGGGTTTGCCTGAAGTATCAGAAACCACAGATATCAAGATTACATTTCAGAATAGCAAAATCACAGTTATGATATAGCAATGAAGATTATTTTATGGTTGGGGTCACCACAATATGAAGTGTATTAAATGATGATAGCATTACATTACGAAGGCTCAGAACCACTGTAGTAGAGGGGCCAGGTAGTACTAGGCTGTACTTCATGCAAAGGACAAGAGACATGAATTAAGTAAAAATAGAAACCAATAAAAAATTATCAGAATAAGGGAAAAGGGATGGAAAGGACCACTCTGTGCTCAGAGAGTGAGCATGCCTAGCCTGGGAGAGGAGGGTGGGGCCAGTTTGGGAAGAGGAGATGAGGAAGAGGCAGAAACTATGCAACTGTTAGGGAGAACAAGACACACAGAGGGGCAGCCTTGGCAACTTCTGCCTTATCCCATAGCACCTTCTCCACTGTTACCATGAAGGGACACCAGTGACATCTTTGGTGAGGAATCCCTCTTCATGCAGAGTTGCCAGCATGGCAGATGTTGTCACTGCTTGGTAAATATCAACCCTGTGCCCTAGTGAAGTTGTTAAGACAACTGACAGCTTACATCCAACCACCAGAGGAGCCAGCCTTGATATGTGTTTACAACGTGGTCTCATCTTGTTCACACCACACCTCTATATTAAAACAGGGGACCTGTCTTTGGAGATGTGATTACAGAAGCTCCCAGCCTTGTCCTCTGGTGCCTTTCCAGTTGGTTCACTCTGTTTGGAGTGGTGGGGGACATGGTGTCTCATGTGATAAGGAATGGCCAAGTGAAGACTCAGAGGTATGACAATCCAGAGTGGGTAGGAGCCACTGGGAATCAATAACCACTGCTTGAGGGAAGGCTATGGATAAAGGCGCAGGGAAGGATGCAGGACAAATAGGTCCTGCTAAGGCTAACAAAAGACCAGAAAAGATGCTGAATGCAACCCTCTGGCCAGCTATCAGAACCTAAAACACAAGGCCAAGCAGGACCCCAGGAAGCTCACCTGACCAGGATGACCATAAGTTGGGAGCGTCCCTCTAACTACGTTTTCAGTTTCTAGCATGTGTCACATATAACAGAAGTTTGCTTGGTTGCCTTATACTGGATGGATGGATGGATGGATGGATGGATGGATGGATGGATGGATAGATAGATGAATGGATGGATGGATGGATGGATGGATGGATGGACAGACATTTGCAGATGTCCTGATTTGCAATCTGTGTTTCTTCCTCCCCATTACCTATGAACACATAAATCCATGGGATCCCTGAAGTGAATTTCCTTCAAGGAGTGGTTAGATTCCTGTCTTACTGTTAAGTTTTACACGTGTAAAAAAGTTCTACTTTTAAATTTTAGGGGTGTCTCTATCTGTATGTAAGTGCTTACATGTGAATTCAAGTGCCCTCAGAAACCAGATGTATCAGATCCTCTTGGGTACTGAGAACTGAACTCAGGTTCTCTGGAAAATCAGTAAATGTTCTTAACCACTGAGCCATCTCTCCAGTGTTTAAATACACTTTAACATATATGTTTATGCTTAAAACTTTCTCTTCTTCCTTTGAAATATGTCCTCGGGCTAAGTTTCTGGAAGCTTCTTTTACTCTTTCTTGGCAGAACCCAAGCCTATCTTTTGTCTACTTTTGCAGACTATGCAATTCTCAGCATCAAGTTGTACGACAAATTAAACCGCTTTTCCAGACTCGGTCCTCACTACTGATGCCAGCTAGCACTCTGGGAGTGAGTGGATAAGAGAAGTGCATCTTAATTGGGTTTTCATTGCTGTGAAGAGACACCATGACCATGGCAGCTCTTGCAAAGGGAAACATTTCATAGGGGCTGGCTATAGTTTATCATGGTAGGAAACATGGCAACCTACAGGCAGACAGGGTGCGAGAGAGTTAGCTGAGAGTTCTAATTTGGATCAGCAGGCAGCAGGGAGAGAACAAATCAGATACTGAGACAGGATTGTGAATTGGAAACCTCAAAGCCCATCCACACTTCCTCCACCATGGCCACACCTATTCCAGCAAGGCCACATCTCCTAGTGATGTTACTCCCTATGAGCCTACGGGTGCCATTTTTATTGAAAGCACCACAAAGTGAGTCAGACGCAGTATATGTCACTGCCATTAAAGCCTGAAACTAGCAGTTGTCTGGAAATGAGGGAGGGCTTCCTATCCAAAACAAAAGCTCCTTGCAGCGAGCATGGGGTTCACTTCCTTCCTATCACACATACATGGGAAACGGAAAGTGTAGATGTAAAACAGGCCTGCGAATTCACTGACATTCCTTCCACCAAACAAGACTTCTTCTTGTACCCCTGAAGTCAACAAGTGAATTCAGGGGTCTAGTTAGAAGAGGCTTGGGGCAGACATTTTGGGGACCTTCAGCTATCAGATACCCAGAGTCTACCACAGAAAGAAAGAGTTTGGGAACCCCATCTATTCTGTCTAGACCCTAGCTGACAGTCCTCTTAGTCTGGTCACCAGACATATCAATAATGAAATATTCAGGGTGACTGGAGGTGAAGCCACAGGGGAGATCCTGAGCAAGAAATTTTCAACTGACACTGGCCAATGCCCAAAAGAACCAAGGCAGGTAGCAATAATACACAATGTGTTTGTTACCTAACAATAGGTCTCTGGTGCACAGAACCCATTTTCAATTCTAAAGAGGGAAGCTGATCTTCTAGAATTCCAGATACACGTCTGTTAGACTGTGTGCTAGATAGGGAAGGTGAGGAGTCCACACAGTCGGAAGGTTCCGGTAGCTCACAGGAAGTCAGCCTGGCCCAGAGCACTTTTCTCTACACCTATTGTCTTCAGTTCCTTCAGCTATAACATGAGATGATAAAATTAAGCTATCTGAAGTTTGTTCTCAACTTCAACCTTCCAGGGCACAAAAGAGTTAGTATGAATATAATTTATGTGCTATTTGGAATCTTTATAAGCATACGGTGAACACTGCCAACCTGTCCTTCTGAGACCTGTGATAGAATGTAACAGGAGCTAACAAGGCTGGGGAAGAAGGAAAGGCAAGGCAGACATGGTGATGGAAGCTTTAGCAAAGCTTCAAGAGGTTCTTGTAGAAGGCTGCAAAGGACCCTGACTGGGCCTCAGGAGAAAGGGTACTCAAAACTGAAAAGATGCTCTGCCAGGATCCTACCTCTAGCTCTGACTTCCAATTCTCCATGAATTTCTTCTTGTAAACCAGCTTCATTTTCCCTCTGTATACACAGCAAACACGCACGCACGCACGCATCTCACAAGCACTCAAAGGCTATAGCTGATAGTGAAATCCACATTTCCAGAATAGATAATCAGATTGGCTCCTCCTGGGTCAGGTGCCCTCAGTCTGGCCAATAACTCTCACCAGTTGGGCAAGATTATGAAATACAATCACAACTGCTGGAAGTTTCCCATGGTGAGTCAAAGGAGCAGTCATCAGAAGGTAGGGGAGTGTTATAGGTGAACAGCCTCCCTGAATGATATTGATTATAAACTAATAAAACATATTCACGATTTTAATAGGCTATCAGTAAAGACTGAAAACTAATGTGAGCTTGCTCTTCAAACACACTGAATTATTTTCTAAAACCACTTTACAAACGAGGGTAAAACATTGGGACTTGGGGAATTTGGGAAAACCACTCAATTTTCAAACGTTTCAGGGCTCTGCACAGCACTGTGTTCTTTCAGCCTCTTTGGTCCTTAGGAGCATTCACAGTCACACAGGCTCAAGAGAAGTCCACAATCCTGGGTTGCTAGCACAGGCTAGGCCTCCTTTCTTTCTATTTGAATAAAAAGATATAAGCACAGGTCCCCACAGAACTAGATGCCAGCTACCAAAGACCTCCAGTATCACACTCAAAGTGGCTGTACTTGAGGATGGCCCAGTAGGATCAGCAAGTCAAGAAGCTTTTACCCATCCTGAAGATGGATGCCTCAGGTCCCTGCTATTGGATCAAGATGATCAGTTATCATTGAAATTTTGACAATGTTTTACTGTCTGGGTTTTAACTAGTCTCATTTGTTGTCCTTTAAAGAGCTTAGTTAGTTAGTTGGTTGGTTGGTTGGTTAGTTGGTTAGTTAGTTAGTTAGTTGGTTAGTTAGTTAGTTAGTTAGATGGCTAGTTAGTAAAAATGTCAGGAAATTTGGAACAGAAACTTATACTAATACATATCCCCTGACCTTCTATCTGTGATCCTTCCAAATAAACAACACTCCCCAGGGAAGTCTGAAGACTGAATCTCTTCCTAGTTGCTTCACAGTAAGCAGCTGCTCTAGGGGAAAGGGAGTAAAATGGAAAGCTTGAGAGAGAAGAGGAGAGTGCAGAGAGTAAGTGCTTGTGGTTGGTGCATGCGTGTGTGCGTGTGTGCGTGCATGTGTGTTTGTGCGCACATGTGCGTGCACCCCCCTGGGAAGGAGAGAGCAAGACATCATAATTCATTTTCCTGACAGATGCTTTAAGATCTTACAGACGACAAGCAGGACACCCACTTTCATATTTTTTTTCCTCCGATCACTCCATCTTGCAAGTTACATTATTCACAAATGAGACATTGAAGAAACACAAATTCTGAAACAGAAGTGTGCATACCGCCAGTGGAAAAGCAAACAAAAGCAGCTAATGTACTGTGGCTAAAAAAATTTTCAAACAAAGTGGCAGTAATTTACTGCCCTTGCTCTTAGCAGGACCCCAGGAACACAATCAGAACCCCCAGGACTGATGGAAGAGGGTGATTTACAGTAAGTGTCAGGAAAATAAAAGAAAACGAAAAAGCAAATTGTGCATGAACACGAACACTGTATTTCAGCGCTTTCAGCAGCTGAATCAGATTTCCAGCCAGAATTTCTGGGTGAAATTTAGAAATCCCTCAAGAAGTAAACTATGAGCCAACCAGTGTCCATTTCTGGACACTGCCCCAGCCAGGCTGATGACATCATCAGTGCTGAGCGATGACAGTGATTCAAAAGACATACATTTTGTAATTGGAGCAGCAGTGAGGCAGGGGGAAGAATTGAGTTCGAATCCTAATTCTCTCACTTGTCTCCTCAGACAGAGACATTCTTTCAGATGCTAAGCTCATGTAGTATCTGTTGCCTCGCACTGCCACGTGGGTTACATGAGATAAAATATATCAAGTACATGGAGGGTGGTTTAAATGCTGAGCAGGCTAGAGGAACAGGGAAATGATGGAGAAGGGAGCGGAGCTTTTCACCCTGAGCATGACTGAAGCTACTCACCAGCTGGAATGCAAGAATTCCAGCTCAACTTACATTTGCTGTAAGGGCTGCCTACACGGAGTTACTGTCCTTTTGTGCACAGAGGTTACTTTAATGTTAAAGTAACAACGAACTAGACTTCAGGCCAGGACCCTAAGAGGAGCGCCTCAGTCCTTTCCCTAGATATAACCAGGATCTCAAGCAAACCGACACCGCCCTGCATCCCTGTGGGTTAGACTTTGAGCTTATCAATTGAAAGCCTATTAGGTATCCCTCAGGAATTACTGGGTGACTTCAACTAGGTTTCCTAGCAACCTCTTAAATACAATAACTTCAAACACCACCAAAATCCTATACAACTACTGTACTTAAATCATTACAGTGCTCACACCATCACAGTACTCAGTCCACCAGAGTACTCACACCACTACAGTACTCTATACTATCACTGTCCTCTGTACCACCACAGTACTCTGAACTATCACAGTGCTCACACCATCACAGTACTCACTCCACCACAGTACTCACACCATCACAGTACTCACACCATCACAGTGTTCACACCATCCATCACAGTACTCACACCATCACAGTACTCACACCATCACAGTACTTACTCCATCAGTGTTCACACCATCCACCACAGTACTCACACCATCACAGTGCTCACACTATCACAGTACTCACACCATCACAGTACTTACTCCATCACAGTGTTCACACCATCCATCACAGTTCTCACTCCAATACAGTACTCTATATTATCACAGTACTCAATCTATCCTAGTACTTAACTCCATCACAGTACTCACACCATCACAGTGCTCATACCACTACAGTACTCTATACGATCACAGTATTCTATACTCTGCACTATCATAGTACTCTACACCATCACAGTACTCACTCCACCACGGTGCTCACACCATCACAGTACTCACACCATCACAGTACTCACACCATCACAGTACTTTACACAGTCACAGTACTCTGCAATATCATAGTACTCTACATCACCACAGTACTCTGCACCATCACAGTCCTCTACGCTGTCACAATACTCACTCCGTCATAGTACTCACCCCACCACAATACTCTGTACTACCACAGTATTCTGCACCATCACAGTACCATCACAGTAGATGGGGTATCTACCTCCAGACATTTTTCATATTCTTAAACTAAAACCTCATATTCAGCAAACATTGTTTCCACCTTCTTCCTTTCGGCCCCTGGAAACCACTTTTTTATTCTCTGTCTATGATTTTAAACATACTAGGTTCCATTTAAACTATGGAGAAATGGGACTGGATCGATAGCACTGTGGTTCAGAGCACTCACCGTTCTTCTAGAGGACCCAAAGTTCTACTTCCAGCACCTATTTCCTGTGCCTCACAACTGCCTATAACTTCTGTCCTAGGTCTACCCAATACCTCTGACCTCCAGGGCACACACACACTCATGGGCACAGAACCCCCCAGCTAAAACAGTAAAATTTAAACTGTGACTAAATGATAATACCATACAGAATAAGGTTTTTAAATTAAAACTTTGATTTTTTTTTACCCCGACTTTTAAAACTGAGAACAAAGAACAATGTCTGTTAACTGATAATTTCACCTTGAGGTTTTCATGGGACTGTAGCCAAGCTAATTCTGCCTTGATAACCTCTTCTGAAACCTGATGGGTTTGGTCCTTTGGTCTGGTCCCATGACAGTGCGGAATACCCCTGAGAAGTTGTGCAGTTAGGGCTGATCTGGTCCTACTCTTGCCACAAAAATACTGATGACTGTGTGATTCATTTTTCTTTCTGGGTCATGTCGGTTAAACACATGTGAGATCAAGCACGATCTCCCAAAAAAACATCAACTTCATAATCACATTGTGAGGACATTTCTACCTTGCACGAAAAATATCATTCCCTCCACAGTTCATTCTCAGAAACAATGTGTGTTTCATAATAAAAATGTAAGAGAAGGTGAATGTCTGTTTTTCCTGAGAAGACAAGCTAGGAGGAGAAAGACGAGAGAAAGAAATGGCTCTTTTTGAATGTTGGTCAGTTGATTCTGTATTGTCATCTCTCATCTAACGAGCAGGGGTAGGGGCGGGAGATCAAGAGTAGAGAAGAATTGGATAGCACAGACCTAAATGCTACCCATGTCGCAAGCACCACATACATGTATAAGGGCTTATGCCCAAATTCAAGGCTTCACGATGGATGATACGAAGGCTGAGCTAAACCATCTGGGTTGTGAGACAGAGATTCATTGCCATTCTAAATTTATCTGTGAAGTAATAGCAGAACGCACATCAGCTCACATGTAAGGCCCAGTTCTCTTAAGCACTTAAACTAATGTAACCAAATATGAGATACTGCAGACCCAAAGGGTTATGAATTCGGTTGGGACAACCATCCTTCACTTCCTTAGGCTTCCCAACTGGGATGCATTTACATGAACAAACATTTCTGGGATGATAGGAGCTCCACTTGGGAAGATTGTGATGGCCCACATTCTTATGAGGAAGACACTTTCACACATGAATCACCCCAGGAAAATGGCAGTTGCTTCAGGATGTTGGCTGCCTGCCCCAGGAGCTGACGCTGAGGGAGCAGTCTGTAGGGACCCACCTTCAGCATGGAATGTCATCAGGATAGTGAAGCTAAGTACCCCATCCCTCTGACTTCCAGAGTCCAGTGACAACTCTAGTATATTTTCTTTCTCTCCCAAGACAGCTCGGACTTTGGTTGAAAAACACTGCTCCTATTGTCCAGAACCAAGTCAACTTTTATTAGAAGAGACATTCCCAAAGCAGTGCCCTCTGGACTTTTATAAATGTGACAGGAGAACAATGCATGAAATGATTTAATGACAATTTGTAATAATCTCAGTAAGAGTTTTATAATAAATCTTTTTTTCATAAAGTGATGGAAAAGGGAGGATTTGTGAGTCTGTTTCCATTAAATTCATGTCAAGGACATGCCAAGAATTCCCAAGGTATATAATTTTAAAAGTGGAAGAAAACTGCAAAATTAGCCAAAGAATGTCCCCAGCTCTGGTCTAGATTTTAAATGTTCTCTGAAGGTCATGTGTTAAAAGCTTTGTCCCAGTCTGTGGTATTATTTAGAGATTGTGAAAACTCTAAGAAGCATGGTCTAGTGGGTAGAATTTAGGTCACTGAGGCATGTCCTTGAGTGAATATGAGGACCATAGGCCTTTCCCCTGTTAGCTTCCTGGCCAACACAATACTTGGTTCCACCATGTTCTTCCTAGTCTATAATCTACAATAGACCCAAAACTAAACACATGGTTCCTACTTTGTAGTCAACTTGGCACAACCTATCACCTGGGAACAAAAGTCCCAATGAGGGATTATCAACATTGGCTTGGTCTCTGAACAGGTCTATGCAGTGTCTTAATTGAGTTAACTGGTATGAAAAGACCAAGTCCACTTGTGGGCAGCATCATTCCCTAGGCAGAGGACTGAACTATATGAGTGGAAAAAGAAAGCTAAGCACAAGCACACAACTGAGCATGTGCATATTGTTACTCTCTGCTCCTGACCATGAGTGTGATGTGACCAGCTGTCTGTCTTGAGCTCCTGATGTCGTGCTGTCCCCCTAGTAATGGACTGTAACCTGGAATTGTGAGCTAAAATCAAGATCTCCTTCTTTAAGTTGCTTTTGGTCAGGGAATTTTATCACAGCGGCAAAATAAGTGAAACAGAGATACTCAGTGTCTCTAAGTCCTAGCTTCCTGGAAACCAATAGGAATATATCATTTGCATAAGGTACTATTTACATTTTCTAGTATGTGGAAGCTAATCTATAATCATTGAGAATTATTGCTACATTTTATTATTTTATCTATATGATTAATGCTGATAACTAAGCTTATTCTGTGGTAAATCATGAGACCAATGCATGCCATTTGGTGATATCAACGCTTCTTACAAGCCTCATCTAACTAAAGCGTTGTGCACAGTCCTCCCATGTTCTGGGCTGGTAACTACATCTCCTAGATGCCAGGAGGAGAACCCTAATTCCGAAGAAGGAAACACTGTTTGAAAAATATTCAGAAAGACTTGTGTGAGAAAATGGATATGGCGTTCTGGCATTCGTCTGTGCAGAGAGGAGATGCAGGGACCAGCCAGATGGGTTCCTTTGTTTCCTATTTCTTCTCCATCCTATAATACTCAGAGCTGCCATTCCCACTGAGCAATGAGGAGTGCATTGCCCATTTACCTACCATGTGCCCACTTCATTTGGGTTCTTTCTCTCACTAGATTATTAGTATCTTAGGGAGAAACACATATTATTAATTTTCTTATCCAGTGCTTACTACCACAGGAAGAGTCCAGAGGGTAGCGGGCTGAACCTACCTACAGTGGCTATTAGTAGGAGAAAGCAAGGGGCACTCAAGAAAACAATATAAGCATGTGAGATGACATAATGAGAAAACTAGGAATGCTGACTTATAAGAAGCTCTGAGAAACAAAAGATGCCCATTTTGTCTATATATTCTTTAAAACAAGATCTGAACTGTTTAAATTTGCAAAAGAGGTAGTTAACTACACTTGCAAAAGAATGAGCTACTGTTTTGCCTTCCAGGGCTCTGTTTAACATACTTTTCCTGCTTTAAAAATACAAATTTCTTAGGGCCAAACTAATATAAGATCCAGAGTTCTAAATATGCTAAATGACGGAATCCACTACTACAGTAAATCTAATGGATCAGAACATAACAGTAACAGCTTACACTGGGTACTGACACACAAGATTCTGGCTCTGCATTTCTTATGGATACTTTATGTATTTACATTTCAAATGTTATCCCCATACCCCCTCTCCCATGCCCACTCTCCCCTTCCCCTCCTTCTATGAAGATGCTCCCACTCCCACCTACCCACTCCTACCTCAACACCCTGGCATTCTCCTACACTGTGGAAAGAGCCTACACAGGACAATGCCATCCTCTGCTACATATGCAGCTGGAGTCATGGGTCCCTCCATGTGTACTCATTGGTTGGTGGTTTAGTCCCTGGGAGCTCTGGGGTGTCTGACTGGTTGATATTGTTGTTCTGCCTGTGGGGTTGGAAACCCCTTCAGCTCCTTCAGTCCTTTCTCTAACTCCTCCATTGAGGTCCCTGTATTTAGTCCAATAATTAGCTGCAAGCATCCTCATCTGTATCAGTAAGGCTCTGGCAGCTGGCTTTGCATTTTATTACCTGAGTCTCTTCATTCTGACTAGTCTGTCCAAGGGGCAGCAGTGTCTAGCTGGGGTTTTGTAGTAATCAGTAGTGCCTGGTCAGAAAGTGTTAGCTATGGCACCTGGGCTCTGCTAACTGCCTCCAGAGAGCGAGTGCTTTGTTTTCACCAACTGTTGCACCTCTGTGTGGTCCTGGCACAGACTCAGTGCGTGTAACTGTGGAGTGAGTGAACAGATATAAGTTTCACACACAATGCTGAGGTTAACGTTCTAGAAAAGACACTTAAGAAGAACCCCTCCCCGAGTCCAGAAGATAAGCCAAGGTCACAGACCAGACATCTTTACAAATGAGTTTGAACTCTATACTGGTATATTCCAGAGTCCTGAGGTGGTCAGGTGTAACTTAGGGCTCATGGTGTCACAGCCTTCCTTGTGACAACTGGAAGCAGAGCCAAGTGCCTCTGAGACACGTAGGGGTGGGAACTGTCTACTGTGCTCAGGCAGCCAGGGCTATGGGTAGTTTCTCCAAGCACAAGCACATGAGCATCGTATGCAATACAACCAGGCAAAGTGATCTTTAAGCACGGGGTCTTGGCAAGAGCTGTTCTGAAACAACACTGCCCAGAACTAAGGGTAATTAGGGAGTTTCTCACAGCCCTCCAGGAAATCTGGCCTGGCGCAGGAATGCCAGATTTTTCAACCTTGTCTGAAGAAATCCTCCCACCAAGCACTGCCTGTTGATGATGTCTGTAATGGGTTGCAGAACTCACAGCTGGGGCAGCATAGCTGCCTTCTTATTTCATGTGTCCCTATCCTCAGAGATTTGTTTCATGGTGGACCAACTTCTACAAGCTCCTGAGGGCTGCTTTAAACGCTCAGACTCCCAAGAATAGGGCAGAGAGAACACACAGCTGACCCCAACTTCTGGTGGCTTTACTTGAGCCTAGCAAGAAGCATGTAAGAATTATGTTTTCCAGGAAAGAAAAATCTTGTGTCTTGATACTATGTCTTTGTAAGACATCTCTGTTAGACTGGGATGTTTTTGCAGAGATCTATGGAGGTGAAAACAATCGTTTAAAGACTCTCCTGCTGCACTCTATTAGCTACTTCCCTCATCTCTACGATATCAGAAGGAAGCAACTTAGGAGAGGAAGGGTTTATCTGGGCTCATGGTTTGAGGTGGGAGGCGAAGGCACAGCGGAGGCAGGACTGCGTAGCAGGTGCTTATTACACCACATCAGTCAGGAAACAGAAAGAGGCTGCCAGTGATCCGCCTCCTCTAGCCTTGGCCCCACCTCTTAAAGGTTCCTCAACCTTCCAAAACTGTGCCATCAGCCGGGAACACAGGAGCTTCTGGGATATTTCACACTCAATCCATTAGCACTCTCCAACGGTAAAGCAGGTTTTGTCTCCTTCAATACTGCCTCTTCCGTCTACAGCACAGAGCCTACCTGGAGTATATTCACTCAGTAATGCTTTGTTCATTAAAGAAATCGAAGGAAATTGTATTAGAAGGCCATAGCTGTCTATGATCCCTGCAAGCCCAATCCTGGCCAACAGCTTTCCAGATGCAACCAAAGTGGATCTACCAGGAGGATCCCTCCCAGCCTCAGAAGGGCTTGAATCCACCCGTGAAACATGTGGGCAGTGAGAAAGCCTGAGAAATCCAAGAAACTCTACTCTGTGCTTTGTGATTATTTACTTATCCAAACCATGCCTGGTCAGAGCAAGAAATTACTGAAAATGGGACCGAAGCGGTAGGGAGCCTGAGCCTCCCAGCAGGAGCAAAGCAAATAGCTTTGTGCATACTACCAATCTATCTACCAATCTATCGGACCGCTCTGTGTTTGGGGCCTGGCTTCTTTTAGGAAGTTGGTCACCTCCTGAGCATACTACTGGCTTCCTTTCAGCTGAATGTCCCCTAACAACTGCAGAGAGGGAGCCAGGGTGTGAGGGACTACAGCTTCAGTGAGGAGTAAGGGTGCCTGATGGTAACACTCCCCTGTGAGCAGCTTTAAAGGATCCAGACAGCCCACGAAGGTCATTTATTCCTCTCTTTTAAGACAGAATTCCACAGGCCTCATCATAGATTCTGTTTGCAGAACTAAATGGGTTTGTTTAGTACAAAGAACAAAAAAAAAATGTCTCAGAGAGAGCTGCTGTTGGGGGATAGATGCTTCCAGGCCAGTAGCATGTTTCTTTAAAAAGGGTTGCCACAAAGGAAAGGAAAGTAACAGTGGAGGGCAAATTCAGATGGTCAGAAAAAGAGCAAGCACAAGCAGACCCTGGGATGAGAAAAGAGCAGCACAAGCTGCCTTCTGTCAGCAAAGAGCTTGGCTTTACAGAGGAGCGGGAGGCAGCCTGTGTGGTCAGTGCAGAGTTAGCACGGGGCACAGGGCAAGATGCAGCTCAAAGTGAAAAGGCAGTAGCTGGATCACTATACCCTCAGTGCATGCACCAAGCCTTAAACGGAGAATCTCTGGTTTGTTCTGTCGTTCCATTGCTGTCGTCTGTGTGTAAATATGAATAGATATGGCTGATGACTCAGACCTGCTCAACTCGGGCATCTGAAATACGAGGCTGCAATCCCAGGGATTTGGTGAGAAAGTCCTTCAGCTGGATGCTAGTTGAAGACGGAACACAAGGCTGAGTAAGCTCTTAAAGACACAAGTTCTAAGTAAGATCTTAAGGACACAAGTTCTAGGACAATGTTAGCATGTGTCAAGGTACCTTGTAACCTGTAAACCATGACATTGTTCCAAATTTATATGATTAGGAGCACAGTACAATGCCTCTGCCACTTCAGTTTTGGTCTGGCTGAGAATAAACCTCCAACCTATAGGTCACCCAACACCATCGACATGGACTACTTGTGTACCAAGGATGAAGCAAACCACACGTGGAGGTAACTATGCCTGAACTAGGAAGTGGCCATGGCTCTTGATGGTGAAGCCTGAGTTAAGGTGCCAAGTCCAGGTCTGTATACTGTGCTGTACAAGTAGTCATCCTAGATCCACGTAGACTGGGAATATACTGGTGTTCTTCTTGGCCAGGAAAACAATCTTAGGTGATAAGAAGCAACTGCAAAAGGAAGCCAAGCTCCTGGTAAGTCGTGGGAGCCCATTCTAGTCAGAGTCAATGTCCCTATAGCATATAAAGTTTCAAGTTGGGAAAAAAGCTAGATCTCATTCCATAATACTCCCAAATCCATCTGTCACCACAGAGAACTATTTGTATTTTTTTTTTGCAACCACGGGTGTAATTTCTGGTCATTTTCTCTTGATGAAACACTTGGGTTCTGTAAAAATCTTCTGAGACCCATGATTAAACCCATGAAGGGGATGGTGCCTCAACACATCCACTTCGGCATCCCATGCTGCTCTTGAAGCTGAGCGCTTGACACCAACTCACTTTAGGTGGTACTTCCTTCTGGAGCATTCTTTTCAGAAATCACCCCCATGGCCCATCAGTAGTAGCTTTTAAGGTGAGGCTGTGGAGGCTGGGTGTGATGGATGGAGAAGTGGGAAGGAAGGTACCGTAGGGTGCCTTGCAGGGGGTTTTCCCTCATTGCTTCTTCATGTAGGAAGACAGTACACTCAGCTATCATGCTGGGCAGAAAGGTCTGGAGACCATGGCTGGGATCCTGGCACTAGCCTAAGGAGTAAACACACTTCCATATTCCAAGGGGACTTCCAGCTTATCTCCCCATCACTGCTCATCACAGAAGCATTGAGTGCAGTCCACAGTTCCAAAACCAAGAGACTTCTTTTTCTTTTCTTTTCTCTTCTTTTCTCTTCTTTTCTTTTCTCTTCTTTTCTTTTCTTTCTTTCTTCCTTCCTTCCTTCCTTCCTTCCTTTTTCCCTCCCTCCCTCCCTCCCTTTTTTATTTTTTATGCAAGCCTGACAATGGATTTTATTCTTATTTCCACCAGCTTGCCTGTATGGTTAGGGACTATGCTCCACCCCCTATAGCTCCATCTCTCAAAGTAACCCGAAGGCTTTGATAATATATTTGGGTATCACTATTTGCAATGAGGACCTGAGTTCATAGAAAAGGAAACCTTTAATGACTAGGCTATGGGTCCTAATTTTTCAAATGCTATCCAGAAAAGAAATCAATAATTTAATTATTGTTTAAGCAATAAACAAACAAACAAACAAACAAATTGCTTAAGCGGCTATCTCATTCTAAATGGGGATTAAAGACTATTCTCCACTAGCCATGTAGCAAAACATGACATCAAAGATTGCTAGAAAGCTCTCACATTTTCTGGGAGGTTCTCCTGAACAAATTAAAGAGCTTGGGTGGTTTTTCTCTTGCCTATTACCAGAGGATCACCACTTATACCATGTATTTCTCAAAAGGTAGCTACCATGACAGGTAGCTGGTGAGAAGACTGTAAGTTGGGTAGCATGAGTCCTTGACCAGCAGGCTTGTGGCATTTCTCACCCATGCAGGCTTCTTTATATAGAGAATGGGAGGCTGATCACTTCCACGTAGTAGGTAGCTATGGGATGACTCTATGCGAGCCACAAGGAACTTGCTCAATACGTTCACATATTGAAAGCATTCACCACAGCAGCTGTCACAGAACAGGCACTACGCAAATGTTTGGTGTTCTTTATCTCATTTCTCTCATTAAAAATATCCCATAAACATGCATTAGAAATCTACTGCCTCCAGGGCCTTGTGTTAGTTCCTGATATAGAGAGGAATAACAGATAGTCTCGTTTTTAAAATCCAGATTCACTTTGATGCTAGAAAAAGTATGAGAACTCTTTCTCTTTCTCTCCTCTGGTATTCTGAAATGGCCAATAAAGTACCCATTAAAATGGTAACCATCTACTGTGTTCTTTGAAGCAATCCGTCCTCATAGAGGAAACATTTCCAGCGAGGAATCCAGCAGCAGAAAGAGCCGATCACAAAGGGAAACTTGAGTAATGATTTTTGAGCTGTTAATGATTCCAACAGGCTCACGTGTTTGAATACTTGCTCCCTAGCAGGTATTTTGTGAAGATTGTGAAACCTTAAGGAGGCAGGATGTAGTTAAGCATCATGGGTCTCTGAGGAGTGGTCTTGTGGCTTATTGCCGGGTCCTAGTTCCAACCTGACTTCTCTGTACCTAGATCTGCCAAAGCAGCTTACAATCGCACTGCCACAGTTGTGAGCCACCATAAACTCTGCCCTTCCTTCTCCATCATGATGGACTGTGCCCACACAAACTGTGAGCCCGTATAAAGCCCTCACTCCCCTGCCATTTCCTTTCAGGTGTTTTATCATGGTGATAAGAAAGGGCCAAAAATATAAACTCCTTTTACTGTTGCAGCCCCAGGACTTAGAACTACATCTGAGCTAAATGATAAACTCAGTAAGTTGTTAGACATGAGTATTTGTACACTTGAAGTATCAAAATAGACTCTTGTATAGGATGGTGGGATTCATCATTTTCTTCATGTTTATTAGGGATTTAACATGAATAGAGGCCTGTGTCCTCACCCCCATCAGTCCCACCACCAAAAAATAAGGTAGAGACATCTACTTATAGATCTCTCCCAACTTTTGGGGAAGATGGGTGTTTAAAGCACCATATTAGCCAACAGAAAAACAGTCACAAAGAAACCCATTTCTGATTCATCTATAGACCCTAATTCTACAAATAGTAGCCAAAAAAGAATTAATAAAATTTAAGAAGGATTGTTTTAGCTGTTCTTTTTTTTTTATGTGAAGTTGAATATTGTTTTTCAAAGCCTGTAAAGAATTGTGTTGGGATTTTGATAGGGATTGCATTGAATCTGTAGATTGCTTTCGGAAGATGGCCATTTTTACTGTGCTAATTCTAACAGTCCATGAGATCTTTCCATCTTCCAGTTACCCGAAGGTATTTTGTATTATTCGTGGCTGTTGTGAAAGGTTTTGTTTTCCTAATTACTTTTTCAACCTGTTTGTGACATATGGTTTTTTTCTTGATTTTTTTTTTTTTTAGTTAAACTTATATCCAGCCATTTCACTGAAGGTGTCTAGCAGCTGTAGGAATTCCCTGGTAGAATTTGGGGGTCACTTATATATTCTATCAGATCACCTGCAAATAAAGTCACTTTGACATCTTCCACAAGAAAACCCACAGAAGGAACTAACCTTTACTCACAGAGGATCACTGAGATTGGATGGACAATCAGGGAGCCTGCATGGGTCCAACCTAGACCCTGAGTATACATGTTATAATTGTGTAACTTGGTGATTTTTGTGGGACTCCTATTGGAGAGAGTGGGGGCTGTTTCTAACACTTTTGCTTGCTTTGGGGAGCCTTTTCCTCCAGTTGGATTTCTTCATCCAGCCTTAATATGAGGGAAGGGGCCTAGTTTTACTGCAACTCGATATGCCACGTTTGGTTGGTCTCCCTCGGAGGCCTATTCTTTTCTAAAGGGAAATAGAGGAAGGAGTGAATGGGAAGGGAGGAATTTGTGGGGAGGAACAGAGGAGAGGAGGGAGGGGAAACTGCATTCAGTATGTAACATGAGAGAATAAATTAATGATAACAACAACAACAACAACAACAACAACAATAATTTCCCCACATTCTGAGGAAAACCCTAAACTAAAACAAATTTAAGCAATAGATCAGAGGATATATGTATGAATGAATGAATGAAGCAGTGAAAATTCCAAGGTGAGAAAGGATACTTCTTGCAAGGGACTGAAGAAGCCCATGGATAGCACAGAGCTTGTGTTCAGTCTTGAAATAGAAATAATTTGCTCCTCAAGGAAGGGGAAGGGTTGGTATTGGAAAAGGAAAAACAAAACAAACAAAAACAAACAAACAAGAAGACTAGAGGCAAGCCAGATAGAAGAATAGGGAATACTAGAGATACAGAAGCCCCGTCAAAGATACAGAGGCAAGACCAAGGGGACTAAAGAGAAATAAGACTGGAGAGGCAAGCAGAGCCGAGCGCCTGGGCTTCATTGTGCCTAGGCCATAGGATCTCAGATTAGCCAATGCTTAGCATATGGCAAGCCTTAATTAATGCAGCAACTCCATGATAGGAATCTATTCCCCCACATGCACTTAGGAAGCTGCTGTCTGCACGCACAGGCAATTACAAGCATTCTGAATGCTAGGTCCTGAACCCCACAAGCACATCAAACGCTTGTCCAAAAAGGTCACCCAGCCAATGGCTCTGATCAGTCCTGGCTCAGGCTGAATCAAATCCCCCAAATAAGACCCACTAGGATGTAGAGGCAGGAAGGTCAGAAATGGTCCAACTTCACATCTTGAAGCATTTTAACCATGTGGAACATTTTAAATGAGGAAGGGAAAAAGAAAAGAAAAAAAATCTTCTTCAGAAATTATTCCAAATAATTAAATGTTCAATCATCACAGAGCAAGCTGGGGGATTACACCAGCCCCTGCTCCGCCCTATCGATCTGGACAGCAATTCATTCCAAAGAAGAGGCCAGGCTACAGATGAGCTTTTCTCTTCCTACCTCCCACCCCCAGCCCATGTTTCCCACTTGGCAAACCTTTGTCAATTTCACTTGAAGTGTTCCAGGATGAGGTAGGCACCAGCTCAGCGCTGACTGACAACTCTGTTTCTGGAATGAGAAAGATGGGGAAACAGGGCATTATTTAATAAGGTCACTTCCAGGCTGGGAAAAATATTATAGTCTAAGGGTTTCCCCTCAGAGAGAGGCGGTCATAGCACTCTGGCTTTGTATGAGGGAGGCAGCTCCAGTGGCCAGCAGAGGCCCACATCTCAGAAGCTCTCCAAGCTAGACAAATGGTAGGCCAGACTTATACTTTAAAATTCCACCCTGAGGGTTAAAACGGAAAGAGTTATGTTTACAGAAAACTATACCAACAGAGACAACCACATTTTAACAAATAATCTTGCCAAGAAGACCAGCCTTGAACTAATTTATTCAAAAGTCTCATTAGAGGAAAAGAATGGACGAAGTTGTCCTGGTTGGTGCTTCCGTTCACTGAGTTTATGATTCTGTGAACAGAGAAATTCAGTTCTCGACACTGGTTCTGAAGTCAAAGCAAATAAAAGCAGAGTCATTTGTGGTGACTACACTTAGACAGTAATTTTCAAAGGCACTGTAATTTAAAGCAAAAATGCAAATCAACCATCTGTAGGACATGCTGTACTATGATGATTTAAAAACTTTTCAGTAACAGACAATGCTACACATAGCATAGTTTTGCTGTTTCTGAAAAGTTTAAGCCATGGTAATATTTACTAACATATTTTAATTTATATATTTTTTTCTTTTTTTTTTTCCGGAGCTGGGGACCGAACCCAGGGCCTTGCGCTTGCTAGGCAAGCTCTCTACCACTGAGCTAAATCCCCAACCCCTTCTTTTTTTTTTTTAATTTATATATCATATTTTAAATAGGGTTGTTGTAGCCTCTCCTTTGGGCTCTATACCAACAACACATAGACAATATCACAGAACATTTGTGACTCTGAGGAGGCCAAGGGCCTCCTATAAAGCACATATGATGTCACCCCACCTTCAGTCCCTTGCAAACATCAGGAATCTATTATGATTCTTTTTGCCTATTAAGCCTGGCATCTGTACTGTACTCTTTTCAAGATAGTGTATTTTAAGTAGCCACTAAAAGCAGGTCTTAATTGGACAGCAAGCTGACCTTTATTTAACAAGTAGGACATCACACGCTGGGGCATAGTACCTGGCTCTACTCACAAACATCCCAGTCCTGGGATGCCCAGTACTAAAGGGTATGGGACACACCTTATCTCTGGCTTCACCTTTCTAGAAACAAGCACTTTCTAAACTTCCTTATTTACTCTTAAGCATCCACCCAAGGGCTAGAGATGGTATATGTCCTTGTCATTTTACCAGTGACTAGTGTCTGCCCACAGAAACCTTCCAAAGGTCACCTCCAGCCTGTCCACTCATCAAACACTGTGGATGCACACGGGCTATTTGGCAGACTCGCTTCCCTGTCCTAGACCATGTGGGAAGGAAAGCAGACACACACCACACACTCTGCCCATGGCCCCAGTCTGTTCTTCACCCTGAGATAAAACTAACATAGATTCTTTAAGGAAGTAATTCTCAACCTGTGGGTTACAACCCCTTTGGGGGTTGAATGAACCTTTCACAGGGGTCACATATCAGATATCCTGCATATCAGATTATATCAGATATTTACACATTTCATAACAGTAGCAAAATTATAATTATGAAGTAGCAATTAAATAATTTTATGGTTGGGAGTCACCACAACATGAGGAACTGTATTAAAAGGTCACAGCATTAGAAAGGTTGAGAACCACTGATTAGCTTGTTTCCGGCTTCACAGCAAGCTGGCAAAGGCAGAGTGAAAGAGAAGAGGCATGCTGGGAAATGCTCACTTGGAAATTGGTCTTATCTCCCTCCGAGGGCTCTACTTCCCTTCCTCCTGACTGCTGCAGACACCTGCAGGTCTAAGGGCATCAACACACTTCACCCATGATCTCTGTTTTCATGTGACTTTTCATTCCATGTTCTTCCCTAGAAGGAGCCTCCCGGCCACACTTCCTTTCTCCCCATCCCTCCGTGTGTTATCCCTGGTGTTATTCATCTCCTTTTCAGCCCTGCTCAGCCTACATACAGTCCAATTTCATATTTTTATAGCAAAAGTCTATTATGTAGTATGGTCATTTAAAAAAAAGGGGGGGGCTCAGGAAAGCAGCCTTTTTAACCCTGCTGTTCAACGCTGCCCAAGAATTTATTCTTGAGTTTTTCTAAATAAAGGAAGCCTTGGTTAAATCCTGTACACAAGGGATGGAGGTAAATTGTACTGAGTGTTCCCTAAAGCCCAGTACATACAGCGGCAATTTAGAGAATGAATGATCAGAAGGAATGAAAAGACTTTCTTTCTAGAACTTAATGCCTCTAAGTTCACTTGTTCATTGATCCAGCGCCTCTCCATCCATCTACCCACTCAACAAATATTTACTGAGCTCTGTCCCAGACCAGCTCGGCAGTAGCAAGCAAACTCAAGGGAGTGCTTGCTTTACAAGGCTCAGGGGCTGGAACGGACAGGGAGATAAAGAATTTAAACAGCATGAAATAATGCTGCGAGGAGCTGCGATAGGGAAGGTGAGCAGAAAATCAGAGGAGGCAGTCCAGACCCAAAATGCTGCTGTTAAGCCTCCCGTGAGTCCTGGCGAGGCCGATGATTAGAAAGGTCTGTCCTTGGTCTTCTGATGACCTCTCTGGAGGTTGTCTATGAGCGAACAATTGCAAAGACCTGGTGAAGCTGTTACCCCACCCCCACCCCCTCAGAGACTCTTGTTGCTAGAGGAAGGGCAGTCTCCAGGGGCATATCTATCCTGAGCCACAGTCCTGTCTTTACTTTCACAACTTGGGCACTTCAGAGAGCCTTCTGTTGGAAACAGGGAGTCTTGCCCGGTTATCTAGCCCTGGTAGATTTTCAACCAGCATGGGGTCATTTGTGCTTTTTATCTCCCTAGCAACATTAGCACCTGCTGGGGTTGGAAGGTTGACCTAACACATTAACACTCCTGCAGCACATTCTCAGCTTTCATTTCCTTTTACCCTCTCATCTATGCTTGGTCATGAAGAGACAGAAAAAAAATCATTGTGTATTCAGCATGATACTATGAAAAGTTTAATGGTTTCTGCTGAGATCTTAAGATAAGGATTTGAGTTGGTGGACTAGCATCTTGTCATTGAGTCACAACCACCAAAACATTTTGTTGTAGCACAGGATGATCTTGAAGTCACCATCTTCCTACCTCAGTCTCCCAAGGACTGGGATTACATATACTAAAATTATGAACAGATGTGTAGTGTGCATAAATGTGTATATGTGGGTTTGTATGTGGAGAGGTACATGTGTTGGGGGATACACATGTTTATTAATGAATGCACATGGTTTCGAAGCCAGTGATACTGGTGACCTCCTAAGCAACTGTCCACGTTATTTACTGAAGCAGGGTCTCTTGTCTAACACAGAGAAGCTCACTCAGCTCATCTAGCTGGCCAGCTTGTCCAGAGAGTCTCGAATTTCCTCCTGAGAGCTGGTACTACAAGTGGGACACCATCCCTGTATAGCATTTTACATGAGTTGTAGGGATCCAGACTGATCCAGCGAGCCATTTCCCTAGCCCCAAATAATATAACTAGATACACTTCTGTGAACAAATGTAACAGTGACATCAATAAAATCTTTCTCGTGTTGGAGCCTTAGACAGCATATTTCTGCTCTAAGCAGCTTAACTCACAACAGAATTTCACAACTGAATAAAAATAAAAATTAAATAAAATGACAATTCAGTGATGTTCAGTTTACTACTAAAAGGACAAAACCCAAACTGGAAGTTCTAACCTTTCTACATTACACATGTCAGTCACCTTTACACTTCTCTGACCACCAATGAGTGGTCTCTCCCTTTCATTCCAATTTCACTGTAGATGCCTTGGGAGCAGAACGTGGGTATCCACTGTGTCTCTCTGACTTCAGACCGCTCCAATGAGTGGTAGTGCAGCAGGAGGCAAGGGGCTGGTTTCTGAGTTGGACGATTTCAAGTTCTGGCTCGGTCACAGCCTGGCCTATGACCTGGGGAGAGTTGCTTCACATCCCCAGCTCCTCCCTTGTTAAATGGACCTAATTGTAATGATCACAGACTGTTCTTGAGACTATCTGGAGATGAGGCTGATGAGTCAGCCTTTAGCAAAGGGGCTCTGATGGTTGTAGATAAAGACTTTTACTAACTACAGACACAGCCAAAGGGTGCTCAGCTCCCAAAGCCAGCTGGGAAGTGTGTCAACCAACAGAGATTCTTGGACTGAGCTTTCTCAACCCTTGAATCTCACGGGGTGAGTCTGACATATTTCATAGACCAACACTGGTCATTTACAAACCACTCAGGTGACAAGCTCAAGTACTGATATGTCTCCTAAGTGAAAAAAGGATAACAAAAGGAACAAATGAATCTAGAACTTCAAAGTGGTTTAAAAATCCAAGGGAAAGGGAATTCCAGACTCTTTGGGCCGTGCCTTCAATACTGAGATAGCTTCATAGTTATTAACTAAGAAATAACCTGGTGTTTCTAGGCAGTTTTTCAAAGCCAAATGTTATTTTCAATTTGAAGCCCCGCCCCCACCCCCACCCCCTAATTGCTAGGCCATTAGTTTTGCCACGTGGATTTTACGCTGACTGTGGATGGAGTGCGGTAAAACTGACTTAACCATCTTCCAAGTTACACAGGCTCTCAAGGATGGGGATTTTTGTGGAGCCCTTTGTTAGATGGGCAAATTGGGCGCACCCTAAGAAACAAGCCATAATCCTACTTGAAGCACAGATAGAGAGAAACAAACCCCCTTTTCAGTCTCGATCCCCAGCCACTTTTAAAGCACTTTCAAAGAGAAGCCCACTTTGGATGCAATTGAGACGGCTATTAAGATTCCAAGCACCTTCTAGTAAGACAAGTACCTTGTATTTAGGCCGCACTTTTCATTTCAGGAAAGTCAGTACACAGAACAGGCATTATTAACTCATGACTCCATATGGGAAGGCCCAAGGCCCAAGATTATCGCAGTCTGATTAGCTTTGAGGAAACCCAGGCACAGGCAGAAAGCTTGCCTAAGGTCCCCTGACTTGTCATCAGCTGTCAACAGAACATACCCATGACCTCCCGTTCCCAGCTCTGCCTCAGTCTGACTGCTTAGAACACTGGTAGTGAGTGCCTGTGTCACTTTTGGAATTCAATTTTTTAAACTTTCTAACAGGTGAAGAATAAAAGGTATGTGGGGGGGGCAAATTTCAGGGGGAAACATGTACTGAATGTGTAATTTGTATCTTCTGGCTGCCTGTGAAAATCACATTTAAATTAATGGGATTGAGGGTTCCCGGGATTAGTACAAATTATTTTAATCTGAGAGGTAAATTCAAGAGGGTTGCTATCATCCTGTAGATGTAAATGGCTTTCCTCCAGTCACAGCAGTCTGGGCATGCAGCCTCAGGAGAGCTGGTAATTGAAAAATACTTAATTTGCCTCAGATTGTTTCAGTTTAAGTGTTCTATCTGTCCGGACTGGGTTTCTTGTGCTGTCTTTATTGGTAGCCTGGGGAGATCAATAATGAGAATTAAATACAGAGAAACATTAAACAAAGTCCAAACTGAAGCCAGAATTCCTCCCAGAGTCTCTTTTGAATCCCATAGTATTTTGCCTCCTGTTCCCTTAAGGCACTTGGCAATTTGTAAGGTGACCAGAAGGGTTTTGAGTATTCTGTTTGTCACAGATATGTGTACCATGAGGCTGGGGATGAAGTTTTATGTTATTCTCAGGATCTGCCAATTCAGAACTCAGTCAGTAGCCAGCAAATGTGTCCTAAAAGCGACACATGCCTGCACGGCCTTAGGGAGATATTACAGACCAGCACAGAATTTATTTCTCTGAGGTAGTGTGGTTGACCGTAATGTTGACCTTAGGCAAAGCCCATGCCCGAGTCTGGGTTTCTTCATGCCCAGCCAGGATACAATTGTGTTGTTTTTACATTTTGGCTGCTGATTTCAGAGGGATTTGATTCCAGCATGGTGGGGAAGTCATGCTGGGGCAGGTTGCTTCATTAACAGCTGTAGGAACGTGAGAAGGACCTTTGTCATGAAGCCACTGAAGTGGAACCTAGAATGGTTATTACCTTCGAAGACCTGTCCCCAGTGACCCATCTCTGCCAGTCAAACCCTCCTACTAAAGGCTCCAGAATCCTCAAACATGGTCTCCAAGCTGAGGAAGGACAAATGTGGACCGGCACAAGACATTTCAAATGAGAACTGTAACTAGTATCTTGGGTCTTGTGAGGTGTTGAATTAACATCTACTCTGTGTGCTGGCTCTCTTGAGAGGGGAGAGAACTTACCTAAATACAAGACTCCTAACAGCTTAGTCCTCCCTGGACCCACATCTTTTTGCGCCACCTTCAATGAAGTGATGGAGTCTATTTCTGTGCCATCAAATCTAGATGGCCTGTGCCTCATGTTAATTCAGAGTTTACAGAGATCAGACTGGCTCCGTGAAGATCAGAGCTCACACAACCATGGGCTCATGAGCTAAATAAACACTTGTTTGACATTACTAACTTTGGGATGACTTGAGGAATAAATTATGAGCAATGACCACTTACATTAAGAAAAAACAAGTCTCAATAAGCTTAGAAAGTAATCTAAAGCTAGAAACCCTGAAAATAGGCGAGTACATTGAAAAGGTCAGCATTAGAACATGGTTTTTATAGTTCTAAAACTCTCAGTCTTAATTTTTCCCCTTAAAGACAAACAAACAAAAGAGACCAGACTTTAGGCATTCATGTACATTCAGAGGCAAGATCGAGGTTCTAAAGTAAAAGCTGGAGAGAAGTATCTTGGTCAATGGTGTGAGGTGCTATAGAGAATATCAGAGGACAGAGAGTCACCCCAGTCTTGGAGGACCATGTGTCAAGAGCTTCTGTGGTCATATTTAAGAGATGCAAACACAGGATTCTCTTTCAAACAGTGATGTGGGAAAACGGGTCTTCTCACATGGGACAATACAGAACTCAATCAACAGCAATGTCTAGTCAAACTTGGTGATGCAGCCGTTTCCCTGTAACAGGCTTTATATCATACCCTCACGAGCTGAAGGATGATTTTCCACATAATCGACATTTGATCTTCATGTCTATTTGGGCACCAATCTGTCAAGGCTGTTTTTGGAGCTAACAAAAAGCAAATCAGTACCTGTACTGGATGTGAAAGGAAGTTACTTGTACGCATGGCCTTCGTGCACACTAGGTCTAGAGCTGCAGGCTTAGGAACTTTTAACAAACATGAAAAGCCATGCTTCAGATGTGCCAAAGAGTCACTCAATTGTGAAAAGGGACTGCTTTTCCTGTCTCAGAGCTGTCACAAGAAGCATTTCAGGGGTCTTGTTAGTCAACAGCAATGAGCAGGAACGGGCCATGCTACTGTGTGTGTGATGGATGAGGGGCCCTGTTTGCTCATGTGTGGCACCTACAAGGCAGGCAACTTGATCTGCAGATAAGAGAGTGATTTTAACAGTTCCTATGCTAACAGAGTATGGCCTCCCTTTCTCAAACATGCTTACCTGTTTTTAGGGAGAAAGGATCTTGGTGTTGCAGGCATTTCCTGTGGGTGCTAGAACCCCTTAGGAGTGTTTGTTCCCTTTTTCCCAGACAGAGCTCTGTCAGGCGTACCCCATTCATACAGACCTTTTCCCACCAGACCTATAGCCTCTCTTCGCCTTTCCTTCCCTGATGCTCTCAAGTAGGTGTACATTCAGCATGTGGGAGAACATACACCATTGAAAGGTGATAAACAGAGTACATCAAAGAGATACTGCAAGACAATACAAAACTCAAACATGGCACAGGTAAGCTAGGGAGAAAAACACACTTGCTGTTCAAAAGACAGAAGGCTAGCTTCAAGAATACAGAGCACAGGAGTTTATGCACAGCAACATGCAGGAAGGTGTCAGAGGATGCAGCATGGAAGTGAGCAGAGGGAATGAGCTGGGAGACTGTAGGGAAAAAGAGGCAATGGCTTAGGAAGAAATCAGAGGAAACAACAGACAAGTGGCCAATGGGGCTGAGAGGCAATGTTCTTAGACCTACACAAACACACTGCGTTCATTGATTTAAAAAAAAAATGAGTGGTTAGAGAGATGGCTCAGTGGTTAAGAGCACTTGTTAATCTTTCTGAGGACAAGAATCTAATTCCCAGCACCTACACCTTCAGTTCAGAATCACTGTAGCTCCTAGGGAGCAGATGCCCTCATTTGGCCTCTGCAGGCACAAGTACATATATGTAAATATAACTACACAAGCATCCACAAAATATTTCATTTTACTCTTTAAAACTTCAGTAGGATGTTATGTTTTCCAAGTCAGATTGGAAATATGAAAATAGTTTGATGACACCCTGCCCTGAGAAGGCTTCTGAAGAAATCAGCGTTGCTGTGCGGTAGGAATATTAATTGGTGGAACTTAGTAATATGTCTGTGGAAACTAACTTAAAAGGCAACCGTGCTGTGGGGATGGCAGCGTCTCTTCTGGGTGTGCAGCCCTGCAGGTGCACTCTAAGAAACAATGCGACACTAGTATAGGACTTCAGGATACTGTCAGGAGGAGAACATTAGTGGAAACCACTTGTTTTTCCAGTATCAGGACTGGCTGAATAAATCAGAGCTATGTAAATGTCTCCACAGAACAGAGAGCAGAACAAGGGGTATGTTTGAATTAGTCACAAAATTATACCATTGGGTTAAAAAGAGGTGTATCTAGAAAATATTATAAAACCAAATTATGTATAGTTGCTTTTGAGTTCTGTACATGCACATGTATTTATATTCTTATACATATAAGTCTACATCCTCATGAAGTAGCTATAAGAAGAGACATCTAAAAATTAGGAATAATGTGTACATATGAGAAGAGGGAGAGTTAATAGGCCAGGTGCAGGAAGGGGGTTTACTTTCCATTGTATGTTCTTTTAAGTTTATAAAATGTTATAGACTTTATATGTGCAAAATGGGGAGACTATAAAGAGACCTCTCATGTCTCTATGCCAACCTAGAGAACACATCACCAGAGCATGTAGGGGAAGGAAACAGAAGTGGCCGACAAAGGTTGGCACAGGATAACTCTTGCCTTGCATTGTGAAGGAGAAGTAGATTGCAGAGACAGACACAGGGTCCCCACGGCAGAAGGCTGGGTGAACTGGAGGAACTGCTGGATGTTCACTCAGTTTCTGAGATGGTATAGGTAAGAAGTAAAGGCCCCACCCTAACAGTTCACAGATGAAAGGAGCAGGCATGATGTAATGTGCAGGTGGATGAGGAAGGAGAAGAGAGGGCGATGACATCAGCGAATAAATTAGTAGAGCATTCACACGAATGCATTTCCTATAGCTACTGTAGCTTGCAAAGCAAACCTATAATTTCTACACTACTGATGACAAAACCAGAATAGTCTGACAAATGTCACCGAGACCTGGACTCACGGATCTTTCCCTGCCCTGTGAGACTTCTGGTGACATTCTCCCAACATAAGGCCTTCTATTAGGGTGTGCTTGTATGGTTCCTCTCTTTCAACACTAATTCCCTGATGAAGAGGTGCATGCTATAACCAAACTACTACATCGATGTTTGTTTCACTCTCCGTACTTTGTGTATGAATGTGACTTGTGCTTTTTCTGTCTTTTAAATTTACAAAACAAAGAAACAAAAAACCAGTTTATCAAAAGAATTCTGTCTGGAAGTTATGACGTCAACGTGTAAGCCAGGAAACTTAGTCACAGCCATCAGACATTGCCTCTTCGTCTCACTTCCTGTTGTTATACTGTGTTTTCCACATTGAAGAGGACTATTTGAGTGGGAGGAGTGCAGGTAGTCAAGCACAAAAGGCAAAGGAGGAGATGGGGGCGTCAGCTTTCCTAACAACCCTGCTGAAGTGTCGAAATGGCTTCTCAGACAACTCTAAAACTTAATAGCAACCTTCTTTGTGGCAAACGCACTCCTACACAATACCCTTCACCCAAAAGAAACTCAAGTTATTGGTCCTGATGTTTTCCAGTTTTCCCAAGAGCCAGATCAAAGCTGTGTGTTCATACGGGCATACCAGCCTCAGACACAGCAGACCGGGAGGCCCCTGCTGAAGAAGACCTGCCTATTATTTTGCCTGGGAACTGGCTGGTTCTCTCCACCACCAGATACAGGAGCTTTGTCTTTTGAGGTTTCCGATTCTTGCCATCAACCATGGTCTGAAAATGCTAAATAGAAAATTCTAAGACTGAACACTTGATACGTTTTCAACTGCGCAGCGTGCTTTGTAGTGTGAAGAGATTTCACACCACTTCACTCCTTCCAAATTGGTTGCTACCTACAGATGGCCAGTTATTTAGTCACAGTAGCCACCTTGAGTATCAGACCAATTGTTGCCATATTTTAGAACTCGTGTTCAAGCAACCCCATGGCATTATGTAAACACTATGTCACAAGGCTATCATCCAACTCACTTCATCTCATTAGACAGATGTCTTGTGGTGTAACCTCCATGATTTGGGGGGCTGTTGGGATGTCTGAGTTGGGGTACTCAACCCAAGGGCTTTGTTCCATACACACACATGGAAAATAGGTAAGTTAGTTAGCACTTGGCCTTGACTTTGCCAAAGAGACCTGAACATCAGCATTCTGCACATCAAATACCTCAGTTGGCTGTGAACTCTAGATAAGTATGGTTCTTGGTTGTTAAAGTAGAAGTTACAAAGGTCCGTGCCACAGAGGTCATCCATGTCAGCTGTAAGGGAATCTAACAGTCCTGTACTGAGGGAAGGTGATTTCATTCTGTGCATGCTTTTCACCTGTCTCTCAAGTCTAACACTGCTTGTATAAAAGGATTCTGGGAACTCCATGAAAATGCCAAGAAAGCAAGCCCCTCCTTTATTTATTTCTCTTTTGCTTTTAAGGGTCAGGAAGAGAATCTAGCTTTTTTCCTTTCCCTGTGTCAACAAGTGATGTTCTTGGAAGGATAGCAGTCAAGGAAGCATATTTTCAAACACTCAGCTGAGGAGAAGGGCAAGGGAGCTGGAACCCTTCATCTTTGACAAAGTTACAACTTCCCTCCGCAGGAAAAAAAAAAGGCTGGAGATTTTTGTTTTTAAGGGTAAAAAGGTTCACAGTGAAAATGAAACGTTTCAAGGATGTCAAAGAGCTCATAAAGAAAAGATGTTTAGGTGAGCTAGACGTGCAGCTAAAAGCAAGTCCACATCTTGGGAGCTTTTAGGGGTAACGCTGGTATTTCCAAGGTGCTGGATTTACCCTCCTGAGGGCAAATGTGGAAACTGGCAATTTGACTTGGCATTGGAGAGTCAATGAATTACAGGACCAGGTGGAAGAGAATAAGACCTTCCCTGATTGTTCATGTCTGAAGAGTCAAGTTCAAAGTGCTCCTTAAAGTTCTGGCCAAAATAGCCTACCACCCAGCCTTTTTTTCCCTAGGCAAGTCTCCAGGTGTTTATTCAACAATGGAAAAGGCTCAGACTACAGACAATGCCTTCTATGGGTCCTGGGACTGTTCTGCACCAAGACTTTTGAAATTTTATTTCAAAAGAACAGTCCTTGTGTCCACTTAGCACCAGTGGACATTAGGAAGGTCCACAGGAGTAGACTTGGCCCCAACTCAAATAGATGACAAAAGATAGCAAACAAAATTTGAAATGCTACAAGCTGAACAAAGGCTAGTGTGAGAGTCATGAAGAATCTTAGCCCTGAGGAAAAAGAGAAGTTGGAAAAGAACAAGAAGCAGGGGCAAGGCTTCAGCTATATAGAGAGTTCCAGGCCACCCTGGGACACAAAATAGTTTGTCAGGAAAAAAAGTTGAACGAAGCCACACATTGACCAAAGCTGCAGAAGACTAAGAATAACTGAGGCCTGGCACCATCAGACAGATGGCATGTGGGAGGAGCTGTTACTTAGCTTGTGACACAGAATAGTCAAAAGTTATCACCAATGAACTGAAGATGACCATTATCCATTATAGAAGTTACACCAAAGTAGGCTTTCAAAATTATTATTACTGTTATCACTTGTGTGGATATGTATGATACATTGGGTGAGTGTTTTAACATCCCATGCATGTGGAGGTCAAAGGACAGCTATGCAGAGTAAGTTCTTCCCTTCCATCTTTATGTGGGATCAGGGAATTGAACTTGTCTCATTAGACTTGCATCATTAAGAGGCAATTGAGCCATCTCATTGGCCCCATACACTGTAATTGGAGCTGGAGGATAATCTAACAATCAAGAAGGTCCAAAACAATGGACCAACCAGTGATCCCCAGAATCCCAAAACAGTCACCAAGAGCCTACTGTTTTGAGACACTAAATAAAGTATCTTATACCAATTTTCATTTCACTTTTCTAATGAAATAGTCAGTATCATCTTTGCTGCTCATATTTTACATGAAATAGACATAAAAAGCATCCCTGAGACTTGGAAAGGTCAAATATTTAACTCAGATTCCAATAACTAATATGAAGCTCAGCCAAGTTTACAAACCAAAGTCCATACTTTTATAATTATATGATGCTATCCTAAGGAATAATTTTTAAGAACTCAGAAACTCACTCTGGTAGGGCTGTAGAAAGTGTCACCTTGAACAATGCTAAAATAGTGGATTACTAAAATAGTGGAGGCATCGTAACAAACGGTAGAGCAGTAGATCCAGGAAAAACTGAAACCATAATTTCTATATGAGTCAACAATTCTCTTCCTCTCATTAATTTGGGGGAATGTACTTCTAGGAGAACTAAAACAAAGCCTTAGACATGCACAGTGATGTTCGTGGAGGTGGTTACGATAGACAAAGGGGAATGCAAACTTAATGTAGGCTGATGGATGAAAAAGGAGACAGTATATTCCTATAGTATGGTGTTATGGAGTCTTTAAAAGAAATGGGACTCCAGAACATGATCCAACAAGAATAAAACATGAAGAGAGTGCATTAACTGGTTAGTCAGTCACAGAAGGACACATATAGTATGAGGGGCTGGGGAGATGGCTCAGTGGTTAAGGGTATTTGCTTCTCTTCCAGAGGACTGGAGTTTGGTTTCTAGTATCCACTCATAACCACTCCAGGTCTAGGAGATGTATTGTTTTCTTCTAGCCCATGCAGGAACTCCCCACTCCAAATAAAGCAAACACACAGACGTAAATATATGCATACATAAAAACAAATATTTTAAGGGAGACTACTGGTCACCAGGGGATGTAGTAATGGGGACTTGCCCTAGAGGATGTGAGTATTAGGGGATATGGGGATAGGGGACTAGTCCCTGGGAGATGGGGAGATTGAACACCAGAGGATATAGTGGGGGACTGGTCACCAGGGGATGTAGTAGGGGACAGGTTACTTGAGGATGAGATGTAGTGGTGCGGGCTGGTCACCAGGAAATGTAGCAGGGGGAAGGACTGGTCACTAAAGGATATGGAAAGGTGCTGGTGACTAGGGGCTGTAGGGGTGGGGGCTGGCAGCTTTTAATGAATATAGAACTTAATTTTTTTACTTTACTTCATTTACTTTATTTTATTTATTTACATTTTTATTGGATATTTTTATTTGCATTTCAAATGTTATCCCCTTTCCCAGTTTCCTATCCATAAGCCCTCTATCTTATCCCCCCTCCTCCTTCTTTTATGAGGGTGTTCCCCCTCCCCAACCATCCTCCCTTCCTGCCTCACCGCCCTGACAATCCCCTACACTGGGGTGTCCAACTTTGGCAGAACCAAGGGCTTCTCCTCCCATTGGTGCCCAATAAGGTCTTCTTCTGCTACATATGCAGCTGGAGCCATGGGTCTACCCATGTATAGTCTTTGGGTAGTGGTTTAGTCCTTGGGAGCTCTGGCTGGTTGGTACTGTTATTTTTACAGGGTCGTTTTTAGCCAATGAAAAGTGTAAGTATGGAGAGTGACAATGACTGTACAAGACTATGAAATGTATGGCTAAAATGGTAATTTTGCGTTACATATAATCACACAAATCTTAAGGGAGTGCACTTGTCATGGTTTGAAGTATCCATTCATCAGAGACTGGAGGAGGGTCTATTATTCTGGAAAGGGGCTTGATTAAATGAACTCTTAAGAACTTCCACCTCTAAGTTTGTATGACAGAATAAATACTTCATCAATTATAGAAGAAAAACAAGTTTTTATTTTTCCATACAAATACAGACTACCTTTTATCCTGAACTGTCCCAGCCTGGCAACTGGGAAAGTGGGGCCCTGGAGACAGTTTACAATCAGAGTTCTCACCGTAAAGCATATTACCAGAAAACATCTCCACCTTGTTTTAATGAAGACCAATTGGTTGTTGTTGTTACCATTATTATTACTGTTATTAATATTATTATTATTATTGTTATTATTAATATTATTATTATTAATAATAATATTATTATATTTTTGGAAGCTTCTAACTTTCATTGTTACAGAAAAGATAAAAAAGAAGAAAGTCAAGGTCTCACCATTCAAAAATTAATGAAGGCCCTGAAACAATTATCCCTTAAATATACAGAGGTCTCCTTAACGAAAATGGAGTGTATTCCACAGCACATCTTAGAACAAGGGATCCATTTCAGCATAACAGAGCGAGCAATGGAGCAGGGCTGTAGCCTGCACTCAATTTGAGGTTTTACTTCTGTTGACGTTGACTAATGCACAAATAGCCTGGCTTAAAGGATCTGAAAAACACTGGGTCACAGTGTGAAATGGACACTAATATAGCACAATTTATATAAAGATGGGGGAATGTAAATAGCTAACTGAAGCCAGCACTAGTGGCTCCAGCCAAATGGGACCAGGGAACACTGAGAACGCAAAGAGAATGTTGTTCTCCTGAGGACCTCTGCGAACGCTACCCTCAGGTTTTCTCCTAGCTCAAACGCAATGAGGAATTCAAACTGGATTTCTGCTGTCTGAAAATATGCCCAATCTCTGCCCTGGTGCTCAGAGCAACCTGAAGAAATATTAAGTTCAAAGCAAGTATGATACCAGGTCTCCAAGGTTTAGGGCCTGCAGTCTAGGGGGGATTAGCTGAGCACATGGTTCCTAAAAAGCAGTATGGCTGGTTTGCAAGTGGGACCGACAGACTTGAATGAGAGTAGTAAGGAACAGAGAGCTTTAGTGCTCACCGGCCAGACATGAGAATAGGCCTGACCCACACTGATGGTCACGTTTAACTTTCATGGTGTGGCTAAAGAAGCAATATGGAGTGGAGCCTAATTTAATTGCTATTAAATATCCGTGACATCATTCCACAGAGAAACTAAAACTGGCAGCTATCAGCCATTCCTGGAGTCCGGCAGCTTCTAGAACTTTCTATATGTGTTGACTGCTTGAAACTGCTGTAAAGTCCAAGGGAAAGGAAGACAGACACCATAGAAAGGCCATCGATAGATTCTAGAACTGGTAACTGAGGTGGGACCTGAAAAGACGGAAGAGGGAAGTGGGAAGTTAAAATGATATTGCACTGGCCATGCATGCATTAGGGTTCCTCTGTGGCTGACTGCTGTTGGTGTCAGAATTCTCTCACAGTAGAACTGCACTTCTCTAAGTTGCCCCTGGGGAGACCCTTCCTAGGCATCCCTGGCAGTAGAGCATGAAGGTTCTTTATGCCTGCCCCCACATTCCAGCCACACTCTCACCTTCTGGCCACACTCTGCCCTTTCAGACTCTTCACTGGGACTCACGATTCTTTCCCTCAGCTCCTCCACTCCATCCTTCTTTGATATTCAAACAAGGATAAGGATCAGGTCTGTATCACCCACTACTGCAGTATCACTGAACGAATACAGTTGGTGCTGAATAAAAGTTTATTCTGTGTGAAAACAAGAGAATCACAGAAAGACACATGGGAAGGGATATAGAGAACAAACTCTCTCCTCTCTCCCTCTGTCAGTCTTCCAAGTAGACATCATCCTCTTCTCCGAGATATGAAGAACACAGTAGTGGCCTTCATAATGGTTTCTAACTTTATTTTATCTATACATTTCCCTATCTAGACAGTCAGCATCCTAAAGGGAGGGGAAATACAGGAGAAACAGTCCATGTTTGGCTTACTGCCAAGCAGAAAATAAGAAATGATTGTATGTATCTTTTTATAAAATCTCCTTTAAAAAAAAACCTCCCAAGTAGTGATGACCCACAGGTTGCCCTCAATGCTGGGATATGTTTCTGGGGCTCAAATATGGCAGCTGAGTAAACAAGTATCTGACAAAAGAGAGGCAAAGTGGAGATGACTTAGGTTTTGGCCAGCCTATTCGGAAGGATGATCCAAAGTTCCTAGTTCTTAAGAAAACTCGAAGTGTCCTCATTCAGAAGCTGTTTATATACACATTTCCTGGGCAGGCTTATCAGATCTCCCAAGCCTGACTGACTAAACAGAACAAATGGAGAGCAGAGAAAGAGATGGATGCAAGCTAGGAACTGCTCAGAGGGCACAAGCTCACCGATAACTCAGGATAAGTAACAGCTTAGGCATCCCTAGACGCTGGTGGCTCCTTCCTTCCAGTAAGTCGGTGGTGAACATGCAGTATTGTGAGAGGTAGTCTGCCAGAGAGGACTAAGACCTCTGGGCAATTCCTCAAGAATGACTTCCATTCAATAACAGACTGTTTGGCATTAATGAAGAATGCTTTAATTCGCTGGAAATCTCACTTAAGTAAAGAATTAAAGAGCTGACGCTGCCAGATAGTGTGACAATAGAAACCAGAGACTTCCTATCTCATATCTATTCATTTTTAGTTATCCAGCACATGGAAAAGAACCAAAAGAAGCATCACAAGGAACTGCATATGGAGTATAGATCTTAAATAACATTCCAGTGCATTCCTTAAACCCGCTGTTCAAAACTATGTGACCCACCAGGGGTCTCTGCACAGGAACTCTTTGAGAATCTTGTTTGACAAAAGTCAGCATGAAGCCCACAGAGGCAGTGTGCTTCCACATTCTAAAAATATTCACAGGACTAGGGCCCAGGATGGAACTAGCTGGGCATGATTCTGTCTGAGCCCCAAACAAGCAGTACGCATACAATTTAACCCTCTTCAATGTGACACACTTCCAAGGATGGGCAAGTGGGTAGCCTCTAAGTGTGAATGGCTAGAGTCTACGTGGAGTTCAGGGGACAAATACTTAATTTAAGAAAGCCATGCTGCAGCCCCAAATCTCTGTTGGCGATTGACCAAATCCAAATCTGAGACTCCAAAGGAAATGTGGGAACCCCTTGAAATAAATTACCAATATTCTCATTATTTACCATTCTGCTATCTTCAGTCACTCCACCTTATTTAGAGGCCATATTGTCACAGGCATTAACTAAGCTAGGCAATTTGGCATAAACTATCTCATTCCCATGCCAAAACTGAGAATGACATGCTCCAGTGTGGTCTCCATGAACTACAGGGCACGAACACTCAGGCACACGCACACATCCATATGTACGGGAAGGATGAAATCTGTTTAGGAAGGGTTTTATGCACCTTGCTAAGAGAAAGGAAGGGGGGCATTCTATGAGCTACAGGTGACAAGCATTTGTATCTTTCTTATCTGATCATTTCAGTGACTAGCAAGGAAGAATCATTTGGTAAGTATGGAAACTCTGGCTCTGAGAAATTCACTTTAATTAGAAATCATGCAGTCCCCGAATGATGGATTCAGAGCCAGATCTATGAGACTTTGAAAGAGACACTTCTAACCTAATGATCCCAAAGAACTAGAATCTGTTGTCCCGAGTAGCAGGGAGCTAAAGAAAGCTTTCCTACTACAGAGCAGATGATGTCATCTAAATCAGCCCAGCTGCAGACAGGACCTCTGATGGATTGCACAATGCCAGCTCCATTCTTCTGCCACACTGATTATTTCTTTAAACTCCAATGCAAAGCACTCCCATCAGGTGGAGCAATCATTGATGAGTTCCAGACCCCTGAGAGGTGCGGAAAGCCAGCCTCAGCAGTCTTAGTTTGCTTCTCGAGGGGCCCCCTGCCCTGTGCTGCCCATCTCTCAGCAGAGTGGCAGTGTGTCAGACACTGGACATCCTTCCTATTTTTAGTATCACATCTGTGGAAGAAGGACCCGACACTAGGCACTGAGCTTTAGGAGTTTGGTGGAAAAGTAAAGAAGGAGGGAAAATTTGAGAACAATTTAGATTATCACACCATCTCTGGTCTTCGGTGTCTCTACCTATGACAAAGTCTCCTATTGCGAAGATGAGAAGATAATGAAGTTGTGCAAAGATGGCTTCCAAATGGAAACTTTGTCTCCTGAAGGGAGTCTCTTGAGGCTCAGCACTAAACAGTTGCACAAGTCTTAGAGAGCCTGGAACACCTCAAAGGTTTATGGAATTAGAAAACGGCTATTGGGAGCAGGGGCTGAGGGAGGAGACTCCCCAACACGCTGTCAATGCTCTTGTAAGCAGCCCCAGTAAACTCGCTGATTCAGCGCATTGGACTTCGTTGGGATCCTCCCTTTGATCTGACTCCCTATGTGAAGCAAGCCCACATTTCTTCACATGTCCCCAGGAAGAGTCACATAACAAACCCATCATGAGTTTGGGGTTCTTGCATTGCATGTGCAAGGCCCTGAATTACCTCAGCTGAATTTGGTATGCTCATTCAGTTCTTGTGTTACTCAGGAATATTCTGTGGGCTTTGTAAAGCATATCAACAGCATGAAACAACTTTTACCAGTTGCCTTGCCATGTGCCAGGTTTGGACCTGCTATCTCATCAGATCAGGATCAAGACCTTACAGGGTGGGTGTTAATTTTATTCCCATTTACCAACGAGAAGACGAGAGTACACAAAAATGAAGTCATTTACTCAAGTTTAAAAAAAAACCCAACCATAAGTCTGATGAGACAGCCAATGCTCCCGTGTTACTCTGCTGAAAATTACTGTCATCATTTGACATCACTGCTTTACCTCCTGTTAGTGCCAATGGGATCCCCATTCACTACTTGAAAGCCGTTCCTAGAAACAGTCTAACTTATCAAAAGTTGTATATTTTCAACTCCCAGAGTCCATGAAAGAACATTTAATTCCCTGACACTAAACGCTTCTCTTCATTTTAACTTCCTGACTGTTTAAAGACTTCTTGAGCTGGCTCCAAGTTTGCTGAGCCTACCCAGAAAACAAAACCTTCCTAATGGCTTGGGTTTTGTGGACTTCATAAACATTCTTTCAATGATAAAAGGCTCACATGTGGTGTTATCTTATTGAATAATGGGCTGGTGTGCCTTCTCTTAAATGCAATGCTTGAGCAGTGTTTTTGTAGGCCAGTGATACATTAGAATAATACCATATATTTATATAGTGCTTTGCAATTTCCAAAGTGCTTTCCCAATTACTGTCTCATTTGATCCTCGCCGCAGGCCTGCAAAGCCAGCCTTGCAACTGCTATTACCATCCTGGTTTTATAGGCAATGTGGTCAAGTAGAAGGAATCTCCAGCTTTGAAGGAAAACAGGATAGGGTTCTGTTCCCTGCTCCTCACTGTTCTTGCTGTGTGACCTTGGGTTATCTTAACCTTTCCAAGTTTCATCGTCTTCACTGGCCAATGAAGAGCAATGACTTAGGTTCTGTGGAGTATCTGTTGAGGTGATATATGACAAGCCATTAAAAGGGTGCTTACCACTGGTTACTGGTATTGCTGTTTTGCTAATTACTGATTTTATACTTTTAATATTTATATTTTTATATAATTTAATATAGTTTATTTTTTATTTTGTTTGCTACCATGATAAGATATATTTATAAACACAAAATCAAAAGGGTGGCAGTGGACTCTAAATACTCGGGACAAAGCAGGCAAAGTAGGGCTTTGTTCACAGGCACAGTTTGCAAAGGGAAGACTTGTGACCTAAATGGACTTGGTAGGCTCACAGGATCAGGGGAATCATCATGATTGTCAGGGAGTTCCCACTTCTCTCCCAAGGACCTTTACTTTCCATGAGCTTAGCCCTATTGGCTAGAACCAGCTCTCACCTGCCATCCACATCTTTCCTGTGGACCAGGAAAGGACCCCAGTCTAAGTGAAGGGTTCCAGGCACTGGGCTTTTAAGAAATAGCATCAACCCTCTGGTATAATCCACTTCCTGTGCATGTGAATGCTGTAATGCAATGTTCCATCAAAATTATAACATTTTATAGTTCTCTACAGAGCATCCACTATTTACCAGCCATTAACTTTAGTTAGTACAGACACAAATATCTGTGAAATAAATGTTATCTTTGTCATACTGAGCTTTCAGCAGAGAATTATATAAATGATCTGATACACAGTTGGTGCCCAATAAGAACACAAATATGCCTGAAACTAAAGCTACGTATCCAACACGGGTCACTGTCTATATTAATATCACCTTATTATGTCACTACCTCCATCAACATGACTTATTACAGGAAATTCTTGGCCAATAAGAGAAAGGTTGTAAATAGCTTCCTGAAATCCCAGTCAATAAACATCTAACTGATCAAATTTTGAATGACAGAGTGTTGATTTTTCATATCTCTCTCTCTCTCTCTCTCTCTCTCTCTCTCTCTCTCTCTCTCTCTCTGAAAACTAAAGGATTAGGTCAAGATTCCAGGTATCTACTTTTAGCTGTCTACTAGTCTGAAGAGCTCTAGTGTGGGCCAATCACAGATGGACAGAGAGCACCTCCTGCCCACCCTCAGTGTTCTTATCTGTATAATAAAGGTGCACCCACTGACAATTTCTATGATGTACAAAAGCTGTGGAGAGAAATTACCATTGACAGTGGCAGAGTCTTGCAAGTCTGAACACTAGCTCTCTTACGGTCTGAGGGCAGAAGAGAAGATACAAACAGTGGAATAGTGTCAGAAGCAGGGAGAAGAGGAACAAAACCACATGGTGATGGTGATGGTGGTGGTGATGGTGATGGTGATGGTGATGGTGATGATGGTGATGATGGTGATGATGGTGGTGGTGGTGATGGTAATGGTGGTGGTGATGTGGTGATGGTGGTGGTGATGGTGATGGTGATGATGGTGATGGTGATGGTGATGATGGTGATGATGGTGATGATGGTGATGGTGATGATGGTGATGGTGATGATGGTGATGGTGATGATGGTGATGGTGATGATGGTGATGGTGATGGAGATCACGTGCGGACATACTTTTAAAAATTTATTTAAAGGTATGATCCCTAGGATGTTGGTATAGGAAGGTGTTGTGAAGTTTTAAGAGGCGATACCTAGTGGGATCTCCTTGGGTCAGTGAAGTATGCCCTGGAAGGGAATCATGAGACATCTGCTTCTCAGTCTCCTCTGGTTCCTGTTCACATTGTGACCTCTTACTCCCGTGTACAATACCACCATTGCCACCCAAGACCCATACCAGTGATGCAAGAAAGTGGCAGTCATGGTACTGGACTTCAAACGTGTGCGCTTATTTTACTTTCTGTATTAAGCTAGCTGCCTCCATATTTGTTGTGGTGAAGCAAAGCTGACTGATAGGGCAAGATGGGGCACCCAGGAGATGCCTCAGGCAGGTAGTGACGGATCCCATGTGGTCAGGACTGTTATCTTGTCCAGTTTAATGATGAAGATAGAGAGGAGATCTTTTTTGGAGCTCTAGGACAGCAACCAACTTCCACCTTTGTTCTCTTATGCCCTTTGAATGTATAATGGACAGTAAACCAAATGACTGAAAAAAAGTAAGGTAACAAAAGATGACCCTGATGATACTGGATCTATATTCTCCATATTGTAGAACTTTCTCTCCAATAGTGAATGGTGGCCCTTTTATAGTACCAAGAGCTTAACAACAGTAATTTTTTGTCACTGTGACCTAAATACCCAATAAAAACAATTTAAGTGGTGTTGGGGATTTAGCTCAGCGGTAGAGCACTTGCCTAGCAAGCGCAAGGCCGTGGGTTTGGTCCCCAGCTCCGGAAAAAAAGAAGAAAAAAAAAAACAATTTAAGTGAGAAATGCTTTATTTTGGCTCATCGCTTCAGAGGAATGTCAACCTAGCATAATAAGACAGTGTGGTTGGAGTGACCCGGTTCGTGGCTGTGGTGGTGTGGGGCTCAGACTAGGAAGCAGAAAAGGCAGGCAGGACCCAGGGTAAGCTACCCTCAATTCTTCAAACCAGCTTCATAGACTTAGGGCCAAGGGCTCAAAACACGAGGTCATGAAGAATATTCCATATTCAAACCTAACACCGCGTACATCCAGGTGACCAGGATCTGGCCACTTAATGGCAAGACATGTGCATCTTATTTACTAAGTCAAGTAAATAAGGCTCTCATGGGTCCTATCCATCTTCTGAAAGAAGACTGAAATAAACTTTCTTTTTCTCTCCCTCCCTTTCTCTTTCCTTCTTTCCTTCCTTCTTTCTTTCCTTCCTTCTTCCATTCTTTCTTTTCTTCTCTCTCTCTCTTTTTCTCTCTCCCTCCCTCCTTCCCTCTCTCCCTCCCTCTCCCTCCCCCCCCTCCTTCAGTGGGTCACCTCTCCTCCTGAAAACACAAACTTAACTACTAAGTATTTCAGAAACAGTTTGCAAAAGGCCTCAGCAGATTCAAGCCTCCATTCTTCCAACTCCTGGCTGGGTTTCCTCTGGCTGGCCTTCCTTTCTGTCTTTCAGTTTCCCCATCAGGAAGAGGGAACAATTAGGCACTGTCACTTCCATAACACTGTCATCTGCTGACACCCCTGCTACTGCTGCACTGTGTGATTTTCAACTTACACACATGTCTTTCCACCACTCCAGATCCTGATGCCACCAAAGAATTGTAAATTCCTCAAGAGCAAAAGCTCTACCATATATAATTTTAAACCATATAAAATACATTTTTAAGAAATTCCCCATAGTGCTATTGGCCCAGGGAATTATCACAAATACTTTCCAAATGAACAAATGTGCCTTTGCAAGTTTTAACTTATTCTCCCGCCAACAAACGCTATCTGTTTTAGTAATTCCACGGCATGAATTTGGGGAGATGGCAGGACACTGGATTTGAGCTGAAGTGATAGTGTTTCTCATCAATCACAGTCCTGGGTCCCTAATGCCTACAAGATGCCACCCACCATGGCGGAGCTGGATGGCATATGGCTAAGGAAGAGTCCACTGCATCAACCTCAGACAGGATCACGAGACCTCACAGCCAAGGAGAAATTACATAAGGCTCAGAAATTTGCTTTGGCACAGGCTGGGGACAGCATGGCACCACTTCGTGTGTGTTCAGCAATTTCACTATCCCATTTTTCTGTCTTAGACTTCCAGCATGAGAAAAACATTTCTGGACAACTGCTTAACTGAGCAAGCTGACCTGAAGGGAAGCTGGCTGCCTAGAGCTATCCAGCAGGTAACTGTGCATCTTAGCTGTTAGTTCATTTTGTGAGAGGACTGAAGATAGGCTTGAAGACTCCAGAGTCATCTCTACTTCATTTATAGGAGAAAATAGATACAACTATTTTTGTCTCGGTCTCCAACCTAGCGCTGGTGTGACTCCATTGTGACACTGCCAAACTACGGTGCTGAAAAGATAGAAACAACCTTTATTCACTTGGGAGCTGTTTCTAGCAGAAGAGACTCCAAGTTTCCTGTTCTAGAATCTTCCGTTTTCCTTTCCTTCTGCCAGCCTTTAGTTTCCCCATCCATTCACATCATCATGAGAAAGTGAGGCAGTGGGTGGTAGGTGGGGGTAACTCTAGAGCAGTTCACCTACAGCGCTAGGTGTGATTAAAACTTGCACTCTGAGGAGCCCCATTTGTTACACACAGAGAGAGAATAGCCCTGATGCTAAGAGAATGCTGGGCTGGGGGAAACCTTGGAAGGCCTATTAGTGTAAACTCACATTACAGCTTATAAAATTGGAACACAGTGAGGCAGGATTAGTCTTTTTGGAGGTTACAAGGATTCAAACTAGAAGTCAAATATTCACACTCTCTGTTTAGTGTTCTCCCTTCTGTTATCTGGTAAAGAGAGAGGAGGGAACGAGAAAATGGCAGCTCATATTTCTAACATATTCTGGGGAGGATCACGCACAGTCCACATTAAACATGCATGTTCAATTAAACTTTCAGGAAGGTTCCAGTAGTGCTCACATCCAACAATATTTCCTGACCACTCAGCATGTGTCTTTTCATTCATATTTTCTCAAAGGACTTTCAGCAGAGCCCAACAAATCTAGCTTTTAATACTTTTGTTTCTCTGAGAGTGAAACTCAGACTGAGAGAAAAAGATGTGTGCCCAAGGGCACACGGCCAGGAAGAACTTAATTCCACATTAATTCATCTTCGGCCTCTGCGCAGAGACTCTGTGCTCATCTAAACACTCCCCAAATATCAGCTGCTGACATCCGATAAGTTTTATTTCTAGAACTAAGACTTCCTCATTATTCTTTCCTAAGCTGATGCACTGTTTTTATGTAAGTAGATTGGAAATTTAGCAATGTAATTCATATGAGTTAAGAGAATTAATGGAATGCACAAGTGCTGTGTAAAAGCGAAAACTTTTTTTTGAAACTTAAAAATATTCATTCATGTGCCTAAAATATCATTCGGAAATAGTGATGATCACCCCACCCATTGAAAAATCCATAACTACCTCACAAGCACATTGCAGGGAGGAAGAATATAACACCTGTGATACCCAGGGCTCTGCCCCTCTCAACATGGTGTTTAATCTGCACCATGACCAGAATCTCCTGAGATTCTACGAAAGTGTTAATGTGGAAGGGAGCGATCTCACCAGGCCCCCACCATAGACAAAGAACTACAGGTAACCAAGGGATGCCGAGAGTCAAAACAGTCTTCCCTAAAGGAGGGGCCTCCTTATTGATTATCTAATGCCAAGTGGTCAACCCTGAAATCATATACATGCAAGCAACACTGAATGGACTGAGAAGGTTGTATTTATATATTTATGTGCACATATACACGCATACAAACACATGTACAATTAAAGAAGAGACTAGGAACATGTGAGGAAGAAAGGCAGTAGGAAGGGGTGCAAGTTGGTAGAGGAAGGAAACGGAATAGGAGGAAATGATTGCATTGTAATTAAAACAGAACAATCCCAGACACCATACTCTTAGATCTGAGAACCAGAAATGAAATATATAGTTGAATATATATTTTAGAATGTAGATTTATTAGTAAATAAATGTTTAATGGGAATGAGGGACCCTCACAAATCTACCATATGCCCAGGGGATCATGACTAGGGATATAGTTGATGATCTCATAGCCACTGGGAGTAGACCACTTCTTAGTCATCAGGTTTTTAAACTCATCTGCATTAAATTTGGTGAAGCCCCAGCTTTGGAGATGTGACTCTTCTGGAAATCAGAGAACTTGACCTTGGTCCTGCAAGGGCATCCATTACCTGTTTCTCATTCTGCAAGTTGATACGGGTGGGCATGATGAGCTGACCAATAGAAAGATGGCCACTGGGCCCTCCAGCTTCTCAAAGGCAGTTATGGGGACTGTCTCAAACCTATCAGTCCCAACACTTCACTTCACTGACAGAGATGATGTACAAAAGGTGGAGATGAACTGGAATCTGAAAGCCAATTCTATTATAACATTCACTGTGCATCTGGCACAAATACAGAAGAACTCCTGGGCTTGGAGAGGGATGCTCAAATTCATCCGACCCCATAGGCCACAGAGTGGGAGTTTATCTACTTCTGCTCTAGGTTAAAGATATAAAATTAGACATTAGGAACAACTTATTAGCCAAACTTTTGGTATGGCTTACTCATAGAATAGCTATATGAGTAACAGGGAGTAGGGCAGTGACACGTGATGACAGCAGAATCTTGGCATGCCCTAGAAAAGACAGGCACTGACAATCTTAGAAACATCCAGTGAACCTGGTACTAACAGTCCCTAAACCACACCTCAATATCATGGGCCCAACGCCAATGATATGACTCACAGATACAAGCATATAATTGTCACTCGGCAGTCATTACAGGTTCCAAGAAGTACTGTTATTTAGTTGCAGTCACTAAATAACAAAGCTAAGAAGAGATTTCCCAATAAGCCATCATGGATTCTGCTTCTGAAGATCTTTCTGATAAAAGTCTTCCCAAAATGTCTGACTTCCTAGAGGTCCTGGAGAGAGGCCCCAGGGTAGAATTTTATCCTCACAGATGCCACCTCATCAGAGATGGAGCTTCCCAAGTCACAGAGGACATAAATACACTGGACCATCTAAGGGCTACATAGGCTTTCTCCTACCTGCATATCCTAACCCATTGTAATAAAGCTGGCCATCTGGATTAGAGAGCAGGATCCAGAACAAGGAACTCCATGAAAAAGGACGCAGGTCAGCCATCTATGGAAGGGCTGGCAAGGAAGTGAGTCAAACAGGGCCAGCAGATGTCACAGGGAAGCCTGCAAGGTTAGGCCAGCCTCCTGGCCAGTGGTGCCTGTCTCCTGGCTAATTAGGATCAGGAGGAAAAAGGGTGGCTTTACCTCTCCCCAAGTTTTCTACCTGGAAAACACCGACCTTATGGGTTGTACCTCACCTTGGCATGCAGCTTTCAAGGTAACCCATGAGGTAACCACCCAAAACACATGTTCTTTAGCTCTTCTGGCTTCATAAAAACCAAAATAGTTGCCAACCTTGACTAGAAAGAAATAATATAAGTAAGTCCATATTTTTTGTGTTTTCTGGAAAAAAAAAAGAAACCATAATATAAAGCCTGCGTTCTAATGCAACTACAAGCAAGTAGTTAACCAGTGATCATTTCACTGGACAGGGTAAGCAGGAGAGAGGCTCAATCACCCCTCGGCAGATCATGCTCAACGTTCTTTACTGTTTCTCTGTTGCTGCCTGCCCTTGCTGGCATCTGGGTTTGTGAATTCTATTATATCCTATCTTTACCTACCTTCATTCCTTCTTCAGATATCTAAATTTTTATGACGCTGGCGTCTGAGACCTACCATTTTCCTGTATTTATCAAGAAGTTAAATGAATATAAAACATATTGGACCAAATATCTAGATGCAATATAGAAAGAGATACAAGATTGACTAGCATTTGACACTTGACTTCAAAGAAGAAGCCTGGAAGGACAGAAGGCTCCTCGGTTGGCTAGAGGGAATCTAGCTTGGCTTTTTTTTAAATCTTGACTTGTCTCGTGTGTGTGTGTGTGTGTGTGTGTGTGTGTGTGTGTGTGTGTGTGTGTGTGTGTGTCTGTGTGTGTGTCTGTGTGTGTTGTCTAAATTTATATCTCATGCACACTCATACTTCTGAGGAGGTCAGAAAAGGGCATTGGGTCCCTGGGTTCTGCAGTTACAGAAGGTTGTGAGCCAACATGTGGGTACTGGGGAATGAAAAAGGTTGTCCATAGTAGCAGTCAAGCCTTAACTGCTGAGCTATTCCCCAGCCCCCTGGTGTGGCTTTGTGCAACATACTGTACTTAAGCTCTCAGAGCCTTGTGTTCCTTGTCAGGAAAGTGAAGACGAGAACACCGGCCTCCCAAAGCCTCCTTAAGGGTTAAATGAAAGGATGGATTTGAAAATATATAGTGGCTAAGAGCCCAGAGTGGGGGCAACCCACCCCTGTAAATACACTAGCAGCAAGCTACAAAATAAACATGGGAGGTCAGTAGAGCCCAAAGATGGGAAATGCAGTCACATGAGGGACCCAGAAAAACCTTCAAGAAGGAAATGTCTGGTACTCTGTGGACCCTGAGACACAGGGTCAGATTCACTCATATACAGGTTAGAAAATTATAAGCAGGAGACAAGGCAAGACTGAATGAGAACACCACAGATGCTCGGGACAGAGAAGTCATGGTGTGCTTCCTCCCAACCTCTGACTGAGTCTGAGAACAAAGGCTTCATCATCTGCTGACTTGCTCCCAGAATCAGTGCCTCCCACTCACATGCTTCAGGTAGATGAAGAGCCTGATCCCAATGGCCACACACACTGCAGGACCCGCCCTTCCAGAGCCCCTCTCAGATGCTTACAAGGAAGGCTTTAACCCAATCTGCACAGCAATCTTTAAACTTGGCCCCATTTTCATATGATTCATGAGCAGCTTTCAAGTGAGGTTTTGCAGGTGATTTATTTCTATCTTCCTGTGTTATATTTTATATAGGATACATATTTAAAGTTCATAGGAGACGAAAAAAGACTGGTAAGTTTCTACAGCACCGTTATTCACTACCCTGGAACATAAAATACCTGAATACCGAATTGAGCAAACATTAATGGGATTAAATCAAATTGCAGAACTACAGGTGCAAACTGTGCTCGTTTCTTGCCGAGTGTTGTTTTGAGCAGGCCACACGTTAGTTCCTTCTAACAGCCTGTGGGTATGTAATATCACGTCTGCATAGATGGGGAAGGTGTAGGAAACAACCACCTGAGGTCAGACATGAAATAAACAGCAGAGTTGCGGGTTAAGCGCAGACTCTGAATCCAGAGGCCACTTTTCAATGACTGTACTCCCTTTCATGAAGAAGGTAAACATCTGTTTGAGATTAAAGGTGAGATCAGACTAGGCTGGATCCCAGAGCAACTAGAAGACAGTGTCTAGTGGAGGAGGAAGAGGAGGAGGAAGAGGAAGAGGAAGAGGAAGAGGAAGAAAATGATGATGACTCAACAGTGCATTTCTTTTTTGGCTAGAGCTAAATGTCCTTTCTGGTTCACCAAATGAGGCCATGGGTATGTGGAATTAGATAGGCTGGTGCCCAAGCTGGTTCTCCACTCTCTGTTGAGCCCAGAAGGTGGCTACTTCTCTGGACCTCAAATTTCTCACATGGGCAAGAAAATAATTATATTCAACTTATAACATTATTGGGACAAACGTTCATGTGAAGATGACAGAAGAAGTTTCCACGTAAGAACTTCACAGTGAATGGTAGCTGTGGTTCTTATTTGGTCAATCTCCCAATCCCCCTTTTTGGCCACAGTGGTGCACAACATCCCTGGTTGTTTTTATTCCAGTGTTTTAGATTGTTAGATGTGATTGACCTTAGAATTTTGGCACTTCCAGGAGAGTCCAGGAGGAAGCAGCTGGGATGAATTGGCCAGCAAGAACTGAATTGAAGAGTTTCCTAAGAAAGAGTCTTATCCAGTGTTTGACTCATTCATCATGAGTGTTTGGTCAACGAAGTATTATTATTATATCATTATTATTAATATCATTATCATCGTCATAATTATTATTGTTATTATTATTAAGTTACTACTACTTTTATAGACTTATCTTTGTGACAGATTAATGTAACCTAAAGAAACAAGTAATTTTTAATCAATATTTACTAAGTACCTACAGCCATCTATTACTATTCTAGATTCTAGAAACACAAACTGTGAGGGCCCTGTCCTGATGGAGTATAGTTCTTCTGGTGAGGAAAAACAGCCCAGGCAGTGTCTTAACAGTGGTGTGAGTGGATGGAGGTCCGGGAAACAGAGTACAAGCATTTGTCTCAGTTTCATTTCTGTCACTGATAAAACATGTTGACCAAAAGCAAGTGAGGAGGAAAGGGTTTATGTGGTTTACAAATCTAGGTTCCAGGTGTCACATCAGGGAAGTCATGGAGGTGGGAGTTTGAGACAGCTGCTCAGACTCTATCCACAGTCAAGAGCAGAAAGAAACAAATGTCCCCATGAGGCCTGATTGACTGCTGCTGTGCTCCACTAGCTTTCTGCACTTACACCTTTCAAGCCCTAGCCTAGGAAAGGTACCATTCAATTTAAGGTGAATCTTCCCACCTTAGCTATCAGCCAAGACAGTACCCGGACTGTCTCTGGCCAGGCTGATCTAGGCAATTCCTCCATTGAGACTCAGTGATTCCAGATTATGTCAAGCTGATAGGTAAAACTAGTTAGTACAATACTCAGCCTAGACATGGGAACATTTACTTGGGAAGTAATAGATGAATCAAGATCTGAAGAAAGAAATTGCATGGTCCAGAAAAATGATGACTGAGACGAGGAAGGAAGCCGAAAGGAGGACCATTTTAGACAAAGGACTGTCACTATGATCATAAAGAAGCTGACTATGATATGGAAATAAAGGATCATTTGGCATGGCTGGAGCTTTATGATTTAAGGCAGGAGGCAGTCATTGAGAGTCAGGAGGATGAGGTGAAAAGGACTTCGGTTTCCTTGGGGGATAGAGGGCATCCAAAGAGGAGCTACTGCATACAGGACAGACAGGCCCATGATTTCAGTCAGGAACAGTGACTTGATTGGCATGGGAGAAACATTAGAGGCAATAAAGCCTGCAAAGGAAGATTAGGAAGAAAAGAAACAGGGGCTAAAGAGAATAGACGAGGTCTAAAATACATCCATGCAAGAGGGGAGTTGGTACAATTATACATCCCAGGGAGGGAATGTAGTACTGGACAATTCTGCCTTAGACAACGGGCAACCATCAAGGTATCTACGGAGGCAAACAACTTAGGACAGACCGTTGGTTTGGGGTGAGGAATGACACCAAGTTCAATTTTGGATTAGTCAAGTTTTAGACGGCTGTTAAGGATCCCCAGGGAAAACCATCTAACTGACACCCAATTGTATGAGTCTGTAGCTCAGGAGGATGCTGGGGATGGAAGGCAAGATCAGAAATCACAGTTAGAAAAACCCAGGCATTATGAAGACCAAAGGTCCAGGTGATCTTATGAGAGCCGAGAGAAGATTCAACCATGATGGACGAGAATATCTATAGGAAAAGAGAAGAAAACATGAGACGCAAAGAGATTATCTCTTTCTACATGAAACCCCAGGGCCACAGGGATGAATCCCAGCATGCAACTCAATGGCTGCTTAGTTAAGTGCATTCAGAATGGGTCCTCCTGCCAAGCTCGAAACTATTAGATATGTATAGCAAGCTTAGGAGAAAGTACATCGATTCCTCTCACTTCTGCCATTGACATATTCTGTGTAACAAAGAAATTAATGCTGATCTTATACAGTCAGAAGTATAACAAAAGATACTTTAAATAAAGTTTAAGGTTTTAAATATAGTTTCTCATGAGAAAATACTCATTGCCAAAAAAATAAATAAATAACCTTAAATAAATGTCAACAAGAGAATGAGAATATTTTATTATCCCACAATCTAGAAACACAAATCGTTTGGAGCTATTTCCTCTGCTTCTATGCACACTGTTAAATAGCTGAGACTGCATTTATTTCATCTTTTGGCATCATAAATGGCATGTTGTTAATAACTTTATCGTTGACAAATTGTTATCTACATTCTCAAATATTTCTCTAGAACAGAGTCCAAAAAGTGAAGTACAAGGAGCCAGGTTTGTGTGGTGATGCATGCCTACAATCTCAGTATCCAGGAAGCTGAGGCCGGAGGTTCACAAGTTCAAGGCCAGCTGGGGCTACAAATCTCCCCACCCCAAAGTGAATTACTAGGTCAGATATATAACTGCTTTACCTTCCTTGATCTGATAAAAACATATCCTTGCCATATACCTGTAAATTATAAACAGATGCTAAACTATGCATGTACACGTGTGCACGTGCATGAACACACACACACACACACACACACACACACACACACACACACACGGAAACAAAGGGAGGGAGAAGGAAGAGGAAGGATGGTAGGACAGAGTGTCTTACCTGAGAGACTCCCATTGATTTCTAAAGCCTTTAGAATACAACATGAAACAGTATTTCTGGTTCACGCATCATTTCTAAGAGGTGCTTCTTAAAAATATTTCTAATTCTTTTTCCAGGTAACTTATGGAAAAATCTATATTCTGTTTTCATATGAATGCTTGCACATGTGATGGTTATATTTTTAAAAGTAAAGTTGCCACAAGCTAAAGTCATTTGGGAAGAGAGGCCCTCAATTGACGAATTCCATCAGTTGGTTTATAGGCAAGTCTAGGATGGCGAGCATTTTTTTCTTTGGGTGATATGGGAAGGCACAGCCTACTGTGGGTGGTGCTACCTAGAGGCAGGTGCTCTTTGGTTATATCAAAAGAGCAAGCTATGAGGAGAAAGCCAATAGGTAAGTAAGTAGCATCCTCATGGTCCTGCTTCAGCTCCTGCCTCTAGGTTCCTGCCCTCTTTCATTCGTGCCTTGGCTTCCCTCAATGATAGACTGGCTTTGGGACATGTTAGTCAAATAAACCCATTCCTGCCCAAGTTGCTTTTGGTCATATCTTTATCACAGTGATAGATAGAAAATGAAGGGAATACATAAAACGTTGTAGCACAATGCAACTCTGTGGGCACTCTGGTTCTGGCAGATCAGAGCCAGGCAGGGCTCATGAGATCCTACAGTCTCACTACCCTGTACAATCATGAATGAAAGAGCTGAGATAAAGCTGATTTTTATCACTGATTCTAATGGTAAAGTATCATAAATAATAGATTTCTGATTGAAGACTGGGGAGGTCACTTTAAGTCTGCTTGGCGCTAACTGAAAGTCTCCCTCACCCTGGGTACTGAATCGAATGCTAGGAATGGTGAGTGAGTACCAATAAGGCTGACGAAGCCATAGGGAATGGATGACTAACAGGAGTTACAAGGGACCATCTCCATTTCCCTCTGTAACATGGTGTCTTTCATATGTCCCTACCATCTCTTTTCTCAGCTTGTGTTCTCATGATGCCATTTCTCAAGGAGAAATGAAGAGTGCTTATACTTATTCCCACAGTTGGATAGAGGACTAAAGAACTGACCTACTAAGATTTACAACAGGTGACAGCCTTTTTGCCATGGTCACTGGAATGGTTATATTTGCTGGGTGCTTGCTGTGCATCTAGAACCTTCCCAGACCCTTTAATTACAGCAATTCATTTACTGAGCTTCTCCTAAAGAGCAAGTTCACTTAGACTCTAATCTTAGACAATCTAGAACCTGATGCAATTAAGTAATATCTCACAGAGATCTAAAGAACCCAATCAGATGGAGCATCGCCCAGCACAAGGAGACAGTAACGATAGAATTTAGGAGAATTAAGGTCATTAGAAAACAGATGTGAGGGCCTCCCAGGCAGGCAGTAGCAACTGATTTATTCAACTGACCTGCAGTTAGAGCCTTTCAGGCTGGTTCAGTGTTTGGTCACTTTTCAGTTAAGATTAGTCTCACCACATGGAATGCAAGAAATGAAAGGAAACTTGCCCAGCTGAAAACAATATTATTTAAATTGACATGTTTTCAGAGACTACCAGACAGCAACAAGAAAACAAAACAAAAAACCAACGAAACAAAACAGAAAAACCAAGTCATCACAAAATGGCAAACAACAACAAAAAGAAACCAGAGGTTCTAGATTAGGCCTGCTTGGTTGAGATTAGAGATAAGCATTAATTTTTGCAAGAGGCAAAATATCCTAAAAAACGTATTCAGCCTTTATTTTCTTCTAGTCTAAAACTTCATCTCAGAATAGCTGGCTCAGTGAAGACCTGAGGTAGACTATACTTCCTCTACCAAGAATTGACCACCAAGAATTATAGAGACCTGATATATCTACTTATACCTATGCAAAATAAATGAAGCTTCAGCATAGAACAGGCTGTTTTCATTAAAAGCTTTGGTGCTGAGTCAACATGCTGAGATGGGTGTGCCCTGCTGTCTGGGAGGGCAGCACACTCAGATCTGGAGGCACAGGCCTGACACACACAGCGTGATGTTCAGTGAAGGGGATTCTTGCTGTTGTTCTGACAGTTGTGGGTAAATGAACCCGTGTGGCAGCATCTCTGATCACCTCATTTCAGGCCTGTCTCCTATTTGAAAACTTAGAATGAAGGTCACTGGTTTTCACCATAGGGAGACACTGCATAGTAAGAGCAGGAAGAATGGGACAATGAGGGATTGCGAGTGACAGGTGGTCAACATTTGGTGATGAGTACTGCGAACTCCAGCATAGGGTTTGACCCTCATAACAGCCAATGACACTCATAGGCCATGTTCAGGAGGTTATGAAAGGTCTGATGACTTGCCCAAAATCTCACAGTAAGAGGTAACAGGTGAGACTCTACGTCTGACTACAAATCCTTGGTAGCATGGCTGGCGTCAGTCTCTGTCACCCAACTGTCCTTTGAGATCTCAAGATCCATTTGTTCTCTGGCCAACTTATCTGAAACCCAGTAGTCCCCTAAAAGGGCTGGTCCCTAATATGTACTGTTCTCACCAAACCTGAGCCCCCAAAAGTCAGGAAGTGAAGTGTTAAGGATTACACTGAATGATGCTATAACTGCACATGGGTAAATGTCTCTCCTAGCATGTCTAATTCTCCGAGGCTCTGAAAGCAGCCGTGAACGACTCTGCTCAGCATTGCCCTTCTGTTGTTTGCTTTTGGAAACTGAAGGTTGGTTTCTTTGTTCTTAAAAAAAAATAGTACAAATTGCAGTTGGTTTTCTCAAGTTAAGAAAGTAGAGATTTCTTCAAGGAGATGTGAACTCAAGAAAATGTAAGGACGTTACTACTAACATTTGCCATAGACCCACCATTGCTGATAATATGTCAGTGCTCGCCATTCTTGCTATGAGGGAACACTAGGCCACCACTCTGCCTGTGAGGCTCAGCAGGGATGTGCTATGAGTATATGCATCAGAATTACCCAGGGAGCCAAAAGATTCCAGTGGGAAGCTTTAGAACCCTATAGAGCTGCCTGGACTTGAGCCCATCTCTCCTACATCCCCAATATGCTAAATTAAAAAAAAATTCAGGTAAAAAACCAAACAAACAAAACTTCAAACTTCAGTGGTTGCATCTATAAAATACACAGACTCTATTTTGTAGAGTTGCAAGAATAAAGTAATTATTATATGTTACAAATTTGAAAGTGCTTAATAAGCAGTAGTGGTGAACCCTGGAGTTTTCTGTTGCCTGCGCCTATTTCATAAGGGCATGGAGGAAGTCATTGCCTAAGTGAACCTGTTAATAAGCCCTTTCTGCGTTAGACTGAGGAGCCTCTTAAGGTTAAACATTTGCCGAAGCTTTAGGGCTATAATGCTGTGCCGTTAGCTCTATAGTAAGGGGCCCAGACAAAACACTTGAAGTTTGTCAGTCAACAAACATAATTAAATCCTAAATCCCATCTTATCTGTTCATGACACCACGCTACATGAGCATGTGGTAATCAGGTACCATAGCTGAGGGAGAGCAGACTTTCATTGAAAAGTTCAATAAATTCATGCCTGCTTTAGCACACCGTCATCCTGTAATTAGAACATAAAGAAATCTTCTAAACTCTCAAAAGTCAACATAAGTTCCTTATGGTGCAAGATGGGATGGCTTTACATCTCCTACACTTGGAATAGCTTGATAGTGACAGGTAGATTCTCAAAATTAAGAGACGAAATGATCGGTTAGGACTGTTCTGTCAGGCTCTTTATTTTGTCTAAAACAAGGTCTCAGTATGTTGGGTGAGTAGACCTTGAACTCCCAGGTACCCCAGACTGGTATCAAATTTATAATCTTCCTGCTTTATCCTTCAAATGCTAGGATTATCACAATGCCCAACTGCTGTCCCTTTCTGCACATACAACTGGTCCTTGGCATCCTAGGGCACCCTCGTGGATAATGTAAGCCAGAGACATTCAGGTCCTTTACAGAAAGTGTGACATATTTGAAAATGGCCTATGAATATCCTATGTTTTAAATTATCTGTTACCTATACCTCCTAGGAAAATGAAAATGCTATGTAAATAATTATTAAATTGCATACTTTAGGGAATGGTGTCACAAGAATAATTTATATAACGACAGGCACAACAATCATAGGACTACTAAATTTTTGATATAAAGGTAGTCAATGGATGTGGTGGGCAAATGCATGTGTGCATGTGTGTGCACATGTGAGTAAGCGTGTGTGTGTGTGTGTGTGTGTGTGTGTGTGTGTGTGTGTGTGTGTGAAGCCACATTAAACCAGTACCATGAAACTCAACCCAAAGCAAGTGTGTAAAAACAGCCTGGTTCAGATGACTCGGTGTATCAGGCATTTGTTGTACCCTGTCAGAGAAGAGGGCTGAACTGTCCAGAGACTTGAGTGGTATTTAGAGTAAGTGATGTTTCTGTGTCTCTGTTGCTTTCCCTGCCCAATAACAGTGCACGGGCATGTTGTTAATGTCAAGAGAGACTGTTCATATAAAAGCACTTTTCTAGGTCCATCTTTGGGGCTAGACTTTGCTACATTTCTCCAAAATATTAAACTTTAAATAAGTAGCTTCAGTAGAAGTGTGTTTCTTGCTGGAAGAAATCTGGGACTGGTAGACAACTTCACAGGCTGCTCCCTGACCCCCACCACAAAATGCCAGCATTTGCATTCTACACAGTATAAAGGAGGCAGGGGACAGTAGCACAGTCACAGCACATCTCTGTGAAGATGCTGGGAAATGCTTTTATTGTAAAAGCTGGAAAGCAATGTAATGTTTCAAGTGAGAGTTCTTTTTCTAAAAGAGAAGTAGTTACTGGAAGCCACCTAGTGCTTCCATAAATAGGCTACTATAATTAAGTAATTCATTAAGTGGGTGCTCATTAAGCAGACATTACTGAAATTAAACCATTGTAGGTACTAGCTACCGATGTAGGATATAACAGTAACACATTGTACCATTACTAAGAAATCCACCATTCAAAGGACAAGGCAGCATCTTCTGTCTGGTCCACCAAGCCCACATTCCAATTCTCTTCAAATTCATTCTCTACCATAAATACTCAAGTTTCAGCCTCCACCTGATCTCCTTAGTCACTTCATCGAATCTACTGAAAAGCATTTTTTCCCTTCAAAGCCACTCTCCATACACCTACCAAAGTCACAGCTATCACAGTCACCCTTTTGTTTAAAATCCATCCAGTTTCCTGTCCTTCTAGGCAAAATCTACTGCGCCCTTCACCTGCTACAACCCCTCCTAGCATCTTCTCCCATCCATCCAGCCCCCAGCTTTCCCACGGACAGAGCAGGGCATGTTTGGGGTCACAGCCTAGACAATGGCACTGGCTTCAAACTTTTCTTCACATTTGGTTTCACTCAAGGCACTCTCGCCACCCCCTCACCTGATTGACGGTTGATTATTATGTGAGGTACAGTTAAATCATCACAAACTACAGGAAGACTTTTCTGACCATGGCTGCCGCCCCGAGCAGTAGACATCTACCTACTCAAGCTCCTGTGTATCCATCTCCTATAATCTCACCTCCATAACTCACTGACATACTCCTCAAGAGTCTGTCTGTCATCCTTCATCTCCATGTTTCCATGCTTGGGACAACACCGTGTAATAACAGCCATCCCTTTGCTCAGTCAGGTCGCTCCCTAACGAATGCAGCCCATCTCCTACACACTGGCCTTATGCTCTTAACAGTCCTAAGGAGCAGCTTTAAAAGAGACTGAAGGAAAGGAGGCGGGAACCACGGAAGAGCAAGAACAGAAAGGTAACAAGAAGGAAGAAAACACAAAGAGAAGAAAGAGAAGGTGCCACTTCAGTCCTTGGCTAGGTTGATTTTGTAGGAGCTTGGTCTGGTGCTGCTTGTATTCAAATGCTAAATTCTGTGACCCAAGATCCGGGGCTCCTGGAAATGGGGGTCCTCACATACAGCCTTTGTTGTGTAAACCTTGCTCAATAAAAGGCTACAGCCCTGTGATTGGACAGGAGATGGGGGGGGCGGTTCGGTCACCTGGCTGGGGTTGAAGGTACTGAGGAAAATGAGAGAAGAGAGGACACTGAGGGAGGAGGAGGCTGCCATGACAGGAGATGGACCATGAGCACTTGGCCAAGAGGAACGGCGAGTAACAAGGGACACGTGGCTGCAGCCTAAGTTAGAATAGCTCCAAAACCTGCCCAACCGAGGCTTACAGGCTGCAAAGAAACCCTGGGTTGTGTGTCTTTTCTACAGACTGGCTGGATTCATATTTCCTTTTACATGATTTGCTTATCCTCCTGTGTGTTCCGCGAATGTTTGTAGATTATCCCATTTACACACATTCTTCCCTCCCCTTAACTTAAAAATCATTTTAGACATTTTCTTTCCCAATTATTCTTGCATATCGTTCTGTGTTTACCCTTCTTATTTTGAAATCACCTTACTCTTCAAGGTTAGTTCTCTTAATAATAAATATCAAATTCTTGTTTGTTTTTTTTTCCAGAAAAATGAAACAAACATATTGCGGTTGGCACTAAGGGAAAGGCAGGGAGTTGAAGGCTTAAACTGGCCATCGGAGGGACCTGTTACACAGGAGCCTTTAGAGAGCTTTGGCAGGAATGTAAATTACTTAGGCAAAGTCACGCATGACACACTTACACCAAGTGTCTGGTCAGACTTCAACAACAAATGAAACCTGAGGTCGCCGGCTCATCTTTCTGTTCCACAGAGCCTAGGACTCAAATAGGATTAACGCCAAGGACCTATTCCTATCTGAAAATAAACCATTAGACAAAGCCCAGCATTTTAGTCAGGTGACTGGCAGTGTCTCAAGAGACCCTTCAGCTGCACAAACTAGGACCCTCTCCCTTGATGGTTGTGACCACAGAATGGCTGCTATTGAGAAGTTTGATATAACAAGTGACTACAGGCAAGCTTTGTGCTCCGAAGAAGGCAGAAAAAGATCTTCATTACAGTGTGCCTGGGCTCTATCCCTGAAAAATATCCTCACTGGAGCAACATTTTCTGAGGCCTCTGTCCTCATGCATCCAACAACAAGTGGCAAGGCTTCTTTTGGATGGAAGAAGCTAGTGGGAAATTCACTTTCTGCCCCTCAAATTGCTTACCCAGGTGTGGTAAGTGAAGACAGGCTCGGTACCAATGCCGTCGAGAAGAGCTCTCACTGAAGTTTGTAACCTCAGAAGAAAAGCCTTTCCCTGGAAGCTCCCGTTGATTGTAAATGCAAATGCTATTTTCAGTGCTGGGGATGGGAGCAGAGAGATGAGGATGTTCTGGGCACAGGGGGATGCCTGGGGACAGGATGCGTTCTAGAAAGGAGATTAGCCCTGGCTAGAGGCGACTCTGGACATGGAAAGGAGACAACAGAGGCTGAGGCAAGAGGTCAACTGCTAATGCCTAGGGAAGCAAGCCTAGCAAAGACGCTACTTGGAACAGGGAAGTTTTGAAGGAATGCTGGGGCAAACGAGACCTTGAGCGCATGGCATGTTGTGTTTCTATACTCTGGCCAAATGCTGGGTTCCGTGTTCACTCAGAATCAGAGTTTATTACAAGATCCTTCAGAGGGAGGAGGCTGGAACTCAGATGCTAGTGGGTACGGAGATAAACTTAAACTTCACACTCTGTTCTGGGCAGCAAGTTCTGTTCCAGATGTATGAGCTCTCGGGAAGTGAGAAAGCCAAGCTTCAGGTCAAAGCGCATGAGATAGAGTAGGTACTCAGTACTGGCTTGAATTTTATTACTCATTAGCCACACCCAAGCTTTATTCAGGGTAATACTCCTCCTACGCACTGCTAAGGTATAGAGTTGACACACATCTTGTGTGTGTGCCCTTTACCCGTTCTCCCTTTCCATGTCTGGAATTCTGGAATGCTGGATAGTACTTGGCATCCATTATGGCAACCCTGAGAAGGAAAATTACACTGGATGTAGACGAATCAGAAAGCCAAGAGCATCCCCCAAATCTCACAGATGCCCCAGACAGTTGCACAGTGCTACCTGCATCCCAAACTTTCCTATGTAAAAGAACAAAACGTTCAATATAGTATTGTGGGAGCTACTATATTTGGGTTCATAAGAAATACCAATTCTGTCTGAAAATGTGTTTCCTTCCCTTGGGACTCAGGGTATGCACTTAAGGAGAAAAAAAATTATTCCCTGGGAAATGTGAGCATTCTCCTGCTATTGTTGCTGTTCCTTATCTTAAAACTATAACCTCAGGGCTCTGTTGTCAAAACAGAGGAAGACTTACCGGTATAAGTGAGGGCTAGACAGCAGCAGTGGGACCCATGAGAAAGTTCTTAACTGGCATACTGGCTGCTTGCTGGCATGCTTAGTGATGAGCAAAGGAATTTACATAGACAAGGAAAGAACACATGGGCAGGAATATGGGGTGTTCCCTGCTATACTTGCATAGCCATAAATAGTCCATACTGATCAATGAGAAAATGAGCAAAGAAAATTTGATATATACTGCAATTCATTACAGCCTTGAAGAGGTTCAGGGTGCTCTGGAAAGCTTTGTGATGGCTTTGTGATGGCCAGTAAGGACTGGCCATCACTGAGAGCAAGTCACAGAACACTGGAGTCAAACAAGAATGACTGAACTAATGAATGGTCAGCCTGACAGACTTGTGGGATAGGTGTATTGTGAAGACATGCATCTGTGTGCTGGCGAATTCCCGCACAGCAGCCTTTGACCTTTAGACCCTCAGGGGGACTAGAGCAGAACAGGATGTAAGGACGGGTAGGGATGCTAACCTTCTGTGCCCTTGGGAAAATGTGAGCAGGAGGATGGGAGAGAGACTCATTGGCATCATGGATCTGCATCCCCATACAAAGCTGCTATTCTCTAAGCTGAAGTACAAATGCAACATGTGCTTGCAGCATGGACAACTTGTGAGGGACAGGAGAATTGCATGCATAAAGGTCCTGCTTCGACATACAATTACAACATGCTCATATGAGCAGGCAAGCACAGGTGCCAGTCCAAGCCTTGTCAGAAGGAAGCAGCAATGACAGTGGATATTAGTCACACTTTTGAATTCGTATAACCTGGGTGAGGCTTCTGACTTGAGGCTTCCTGCAGACTTACTAGTAAGAGCTTCTTTAATAGACACCAGACCCTGTCAGGTTCAGAGGCCAGGACCTGGGTCCAGGGCTCCTTCCTGCTCCTACTGGCTTACCCCAACAAGCAGGATGCTTAATAAAAACCACATTCCAAGTTCTTTGACTATCCGTGAGGCAATGTTTGCAACTCCACCACATCTGCGTAGCCATTGTGTTCAACTTTTGTGCTTCACTTTTATCCAAGCATGATTTCGCCATTTTAAAAATGGAATGGAGAATTAGGAGAGGGAAAAGAGACGTATTTCTAACTTGATGATTTTGAATCAGCATCAAGTTCTTTCACCACAGCCATCTATTGCTTTAAGGCATTTGAGAAGAAGTTCTGAGAGTGTGATTTTTCAGCAGAGTTGGTTCCACAAGCTTTTTCCACAAGGCATCAGGGCCATTACGAACAATTCACAAAATAAATAAAGGAAAACCAGGCAGGCCCCTCAGGTCCACCGAGCAAGACTAAAGATTATTGAGGTTGAATCCAGGCTGCCACCTTGGGCCCATCGGATAATAAATAATAGATAGCTTTTGCTGAAGCTTACCACATGTTGGGAACCATAACAAACCCTTCACTTACATTAACTCATTCGGTCTTGTTGCTGACTAAATTAGATTCTGGGGCTCAGAGAAAGAGATCTGGCTTACTGTTCTGGCAGCCCCTGCTTATGTTCACTTCTCATCCGTTTTCTGAGGGCTTGAGGTCTGACTCTCCATCCCCAAGTCCCTCAGAGTAGCAGAAGAAACCTGGGCATTTTGGATGCTGGTTCGAATCCCACTGAGAAGGGCCAAACACCCTGCAAGGACTCTGTGCAAACGCAGGAACTCATCCATGAGCAAGCACAGGATGGCAGAACCTTTCCTCAGGCCAAGTGTGAACCGAAGCTTAAAGAAGCCCACCTTCCCCTCACACTCTAGGCTGCAGTGTCTTGGTGGGTACCAGTGCAGGATACCATGACCAACGCAAAGCCATGGAGGCAGGCAGGCTGCAGAACAGAAGAAAAACGTGGTGTCTCCTGGGGCAGCTCTCTCTCTCTCTCTCTCTCTCTCTCTCTCTCTCTCTCTCTCTCTCTCTCCTCTCTCTCTCTCCCTCTCTCTCAGCGTTCTGTGGAAAGAGCTTTTCAGAGATAATCCTAGGCTAAGACATTTAGCACAGACATAGGCTACAGAGTAAAATGGTCTTCAAAACTAGGCTTAGCCACTGACTAGCTGAAAGTCCCAGGACCCATTCATCGTGGATGAACTAAGGTAACTGTAGATCAAAGGTTGCCTCTAGGAAGCTGGTAAACTCCAGCACATGTCGGGATGCCAAGAACCAAGTGTGCTCCTCAGGTTTCCTACCTGGGCTTGGGACTCGAACCTTGAATGGCAAGCTCCTGCCTAGCTTAGTGCCAGGAGTAGAGTCAGGGTGTAAGCTGATAACTTCCTATCTAGTGCTCATGGGAAGATGAAGTTGGAGCTTCTAGAATCCCCCAAAAGAAAGAAAGGGTGGGAGAGCCCATAAAACAGGAAGCAGCTGGATTTATCCCTCCAGCTTTGATATATGTCCCCTTTCAGTGTACAATCATTGTTTTTAAATTAATATTTCAACTGTCTTTCCTAAGGAGAAGGAGGGATAACTTAATCTGCTTTTAAAAAGAAAGTAAGTCCAAAGGGCAAAGAATCCGCCCTCTCGAAATAATTCTCTCCAGAAAAGCTATAAATAAGATTTCTGATTCTAAATTGAGATAAGATTATCTGAGAGAAGAGAGAATTTAAAAGAAAAAAAAAGAAAGAAAACTGCCAAAGAAAAAAATTTATGTACACATTAGCTTACTCCCCAAAAGGATCCACTCCTTTTACTTAAGAGGGTTTTGTTTTGTTTTAAAAGCCTCTTTCCAATTTAAAAAAAAAAAGTAAATTAACATCTTCGAACCCTTTCAGACATGTGAACTGAATTTCACTTACCCAGGCTGCCCTGGGGCTTCGTCTTCTTCTGAGATCCTTCTGTCTGCTAACCCTTCCCACTGTGACCCAGGTTCACTGTGTCTGCTCGTCCTCGCCCATGGC